>NW_028301714.1:18206515-18509545 GCF_037042655.1 Diuraphis noxia | reverse complement strand
TAAATAAGTAAATAAAATAAGTATAAATTTCAAACACTTTAAATAAAGCTTAAGAAAATATAATTTCTTAACTTATAAAAAACGTAAAATATTTACAATGATTTATCATAATCAATAATTTTAAATTTTGGTTTCATTTTCTATTTAATATAATATAAATGTAATTTCTTAAGAATTAACTATACATTTACTTAAATAAAGTTAAAAACAAATTTAGATATCAATATCTACTAATAAAATATAAAATGTACAAATTTAAATTAGTTCATATTGCAACAAAATGTTTCATATTACACAAGGACATAGAATAAAATACTGTTCATTTTTAAATTGTCAACCCCTCTACAAATTCTTATTATATAGGTCTCATTGTACAAAATTACACATAAACTAATATTATTAATAAACATAATGTTTAATATATTTTAGTTCATTAACCATATTATGATAAACACTATCTGTAATATGTAAAGTGACTAAATCATTAAAACTAAACTAATCAGTGATGCAGTCTACATTTGTAATACAAAAATAGACAGTAAAATGGTAACAAGTTTACCTCAGATTTGTAATAGATTATTTTAGAAATGTACTTTATTTTACTATACAACAATTGCTTAATAAACCAATTCATATTTTGCTGTGCTAATATATAAGTGTTCATAATTTTAAAAATTACATTTAAGCTCATTAAAATACAATATCTGAAGCTATTAATTAATAATATATATTTTAGTATATACTACATGTACATTCACTGGCTTAGTAAATAAATATTTTCTTGATTTAATGTTAAAAATTTAAATTTAACTGTTATTTTAATAACGGAATTTTTATCTATACAGTTATATTTAATATAAAAATATATTAATTTATTTTCACAATGATCCTAAATATAAAATATTAATTAAAATTAATTTGTAAGACGATAATAAATTATTGTTTAACAATAAAGTTAAAATATTTTGTTCTCAATAAAACAAAAAAAAAAAAATGATGGATAAATAAACTATAAGTCAACAACACAATAAAAATATTTACTTAAAAACATAAACCTAAGGTACTTGTCTTGTATGCAATGTGTATGGAATAATTTTGATGATGTGAACAAACAACTATACCTACCAATAAAAATGTTACTAAAAACAGTCGCAAGATATATATTTTAAAACAATTATAGAAATCAAAATAAACTATCAGTCTTTTTACATTATCCTTTCATAATGTAAATAATAAATATAAAATGACATTAGGCAAATGGATTAGTTTAAATGCAAGGAAGGAAAAAATATCAAAATAACTAATTATTTATAAATAAACTGGTAATAATTTAAGAAATAGCTCACATAACACGATAATATTTGTTAAGTTTTATGTAGCATAAAAAACAAGTACCAAAATTTAATTAATACAACACAATTGCATTGGCAGTGAAAGATGAAGAAGAAGTTAATGTGTAGCTACTCATTCTTTCAATCAAGTGCAACTTATATATTGATATATATCCCTTATTTAGATTTTATAAGTGGTACACAGTGTTGAAGCTTTAAAATCTAACATTCACGAAAACTTGATAAATCTGGCAGTAGACAATTTCCGGATTCCCCCAGAATTTGTATTTGTATTACTTGACGGCATTCAGCCAACCAAAAACCACATGAACAAATGTCCTGTTCTATTGTTTGAGCTCACTTCAAAAACTTAGGCAGTGTAAACTTGTGGCCAGTGGGCAGCTTGAGATCAGGAGAATATGAATTAGCTATGTGTTATAAAAAAAATTGATTTAATAAAAAAAATGTATAAATATTAATGAAATAATGATAGTGCTGAATATACTAGTAAAATCTAGATAAAACATTAAAACTTGAAATAAATTTAGCACAGAAGCAAAAATACAAAATTGTTTTGTTTTAAACATACTAAAAAAATATTAGGGAAGTTATTAGAAAAATGTAAATGTCATTAGTCTTAAAATTAACTATTTTAATTTATGTATAATTAAAAGTAGTGAACAAATTATTTAAAATATTTTGGGTGAAAAAATTCTACACAAGAATAAATAAAAACAAAATAATATAAATAATAATAAAGATATACTACTATGTTTAAAACCAAATTTTTAGGCCTATACAATATTGGAAAAATATCCCCCCCCCCCCCATAACGAATCTAATATCATCATGTTTGTAATGCTGATATTAAAAATCATTTTTAAGATAACTATGATCAAAATTTTACAAGATAATAAGACAATTATATCAACACCCTATGTTTTTGTCAGATTTGAGAGAATGTGAACACACAATGATGTATTATTATTTCTAAACCTATGAATTTATTTGTTTGAATAAAGAATAATCTACGCTAAATTTTCAGAATTATTTTGTGGGGTAAGAAAGCATATCATATCAAAAAATATTAGGCAATGTTAGTGTATACATAGTAAACTACATACATTGATGTAATGCGAATTAAATTTAAATACAATAGAATACATGTTTATATCTAAAACCTTATCACATAGGTGTATCCCAAATTATAATCACGGTGTGCCTCGGCCGCATAGTACACTACAGCCACTCATAAATTTGTTTTTTAATTATTATAAATGTATAAAAATAATTGTCTCAATTGACATTCAAGTATGGAGAACCCCTGGTAGTTTGTTATCGCGTCACTACCACCTGCTCAATTTATCTAGCAACAACTGTAGAAGGTATTCTATAGTCGGTGGCCTATAGGAAATCAAAAAAATAACACCCTGACACATAAAAATTATGAATCGCCAACTAACCAATATAAAAATGAAGACCAATAAATGTTTTAATATAAAATGATGAAACTATTTAATAAAATGTTCAGAAGTAATTTACTTTAAACTTGTATTAAATGTGTTATTTTGTACTCAAAAGTTATGTGTAAATGGTAGCAATGGGAATAATCGAATGCTTTTCTTATCTCACTAGTCACTGCCCGTTTACTACTAACTGACTACTTTATAGTTTATACTGTATAGTGTATATAGCAATTGGTTTTATAAATATAGTCAATATTAATAATATTACTAATTGATTTACCCAAAATAGGTTTAAAATAATTTAAATTCACTGCCTCTATTAGCAATAAGCAACTTATTAATATTTTGGTCGGCGGAGGGGGGATGTGTAATGGGCGACAGGAAAAATAACATTATTATATTATATTATAAATAATTCATAATGTACCCGCTACAGATTATCACTTTCTATCGCCAATAATCTAATTATTTCTAAAGAATCATTATTTATTTTTATTTTTAAAAAATAACTTTTGAAGAATTGTACAAATATTTTGTTTTCGAACTATCGTGACCAGTAAGTTTGGTTTCAACATTTTTTCATGCCCAGTTTGAATTTCAAACCAAACCAAACAGTTTGACCTACCACTAATTACTATTATTATTATTACCTTTTAAATTTGTAGTATTATTATGGTAATAATTAAAATATTTAGAATTATAAAATGATTATTTTTTTAATACATAAAAATTATAATTGCTAGGTATAGAAGATGTCGTGAGTTAAAAAAATCCAAAGACCTCCCATTCAACAGTTTGGCCTTATTTTTAATAATATAGTATGTATAAAATATAAATTTTTTGTAATATGTTCCAACAAGGTATGTTTTTTTTTAAAATTAAATTTGTATAAGTACGTATTTTTTAACTAAAAATAAATGCATATTTTGATATTTTTTGGTGCATATTTATGCACATATTTTTAAGATTTTAAGCACATTAAGTCCCGAGCCCTGCTTATTATACATTCATATTTTATATAATTGTAATCAGTTGTAGTATACGGGTAAGAGAAGTAAAAGTGAGATAAGAAAAGCATTCGATTATTTTTAGTTTTTACCAAACATGTTTATTTTTGTCATGATTTTTACTAATAATTTTATCATACGAATGTTTTATTCGATTATTTTATTATTTGAACAATTTTTAAAATAATCAAATCGATTTGATTATTTCATTCGATTATTCCCATCACTAGTAAATGGTAAAATATAAATTTTCTAGATAAAGTAAAACAAGAATAATACTGGGTTGCATGAAAAATAATTAATTTGCATGAGCAACTAAATCTTGTTTAAGTCACCACTATGTCACTATTGGTTCAATAAATGTTTAATGATTGTTCATGAAACCCGGCATTAGGTAATTCAAAAATGTTTAATTTTATAGATTAAGTAAAATACTATTATTCAAGTAAATGTTTTAAAATTCAGATTCATATTCAATACCCACGTATAAAACAATTTTTAATACTGTAATAGTAATTTTTTTATAATTTTACCAATACTTATAACGTTATTATTCAAATTGCATTTAATTTTAACCAAGTGAGTATATTTATCTTAAAACATTTTAATTGAGCTGTGTGTTATCTAACAAAATTTATGATAATTTTTACATTCCATCCAGTTTAGCATTCAGGTATTGTATCAAATTCAATTATTATACTATTAATAATAAATGTATTTAATTATTATTTAAGGTGATCTTGAAAAATTATCATAAACAAAATTGCTATAAAACTTAATACGAACCATCATAAGTAAATATTAACTGTTAACTTATATGGGTAATGGTAAGATGACTTCTATAAATCAAAATATTAAATAAAGCTAATTTCACACAACAGTAGATATAGTGCTATCTCTTGTGATATCCACTAGATAGTATGCTAGTTTTTAGGTCAACTTTTAATTGCCAAAATCATAAATTGGTTAAAGAAATCATGGTAGAAACATAAATATAATTTTTTTTAAATAGACCATGTCCTATTTTTAACACTATTTACCTGTATAACAATAGCTGTAGTTAACCAGAATACAGAAATTTTACTTATATTTATCAATATTTTGTTTTTTGACATTCAATAATCAAATCTATACAAACAAAACAGCTGATATTTACTTATTATCATTAATTCATTCAATTTTGCTGTAAAATTGTAGGCATTTTATAGTGAATAATTTAGGATAGCGTGAATAAATTTTGTTTAGGTACCTCATACCTACTATACTCTATTGAAGTAAAGAAACATAGTCTGCAGCCGATTTGTTCCCAGGGGCATGGCAATATTACACGGCAGATATATAGATAATTGACTGAGTTGGGGAGACAAACGCTTTTACTGCAAACCGACAATTTTTTTTTAAGTTAAACAGAGTATAGAACATGATTAAACATAATATTTAAATTTATTTAGAATCCTAGGTATAATTCCATGGCTATAATCACTTGAAAAGGGCAGAAGTTAGGATGATCTGACATTTCGTTAAAAAATCAAGTTTTCTTTTTTCTCTTTGCCAATTCATCAATAATTTAAGGTCTCCAGACGCATTCAATAATTTTCTTTTTTTTTATGGGGGGGGGGGGGGGTAGATAGGGCTTTAGCTATATAATTTTAACTATTTTGTTTGTATTACCTATTATAAAAAAAATATAGTAGGAGAAGGTTAATAACCTACAATAAGGTATCAATGACCATATTCATTTTTTTAAGTGAGCAATATTTAGACCAATTATTCATATAGTTGTCAATACACATAACATATAAGCATAGATTTAGTTATTACCTTCTGTAATTCCATTTTGTGTGAATGATTCCCAAATTTCTTCTTTCGACCATTCAGGGTTTGGCATACTATCTATACAATCTAATTTTTTTTGGATTTTATCTTCAGAATTAATATTATTGGAAGTACTATCCATAGAGCCCGAGTTTTCAACAAGCGTATTCTTATCAATTGTGCTGCCATTTGACTGATTAACTTCTAGATCATTTGAAACTATCTTCTTATCATTAGTAATCTCCTCAATAATAGCATCTTCTGTTTCAATAGACATATTTTCAATTAATGGAATATCTATGCTATTAGCCTCTAAGTGAATATCTTTATTTATATTAGTAGGTTCCTTTGGATGTTCATCACATAACTCAGATACATCAATAACAACATTGTTATCTTCAGTCAATATATTTGTATCAGATTCATTTATACCACTCGAAATACAACTCAACGAATTTTCAAAATTGTTTATTAGGTCCAAAGTATTTACGGTTTTTTCTAATAATAGTTCAGTACTTTTTGTTTGATCATCGATTTCATTTGCAAGCTTATTTGATTGGATTTCATGAGGTTTATCGGAAGAATCTTCTGTAGTTTTCACAGCTAAAATTGATTTTTTAGGTGATGCTTCAAAAATTGTGTTATTTATAAATTCTGGAGTTATCTGGGATTCAAATATTTCACTTTTATCATTATCTGCAGTAGAACAACAACTAGAATTAGCTTGTCTTAGTTCTACAACAGGAGCATTATTGTCATTTTCATTAAAATCAAAAACTTTATCAGCAGAACTAGTAATAGTTTCTTGAACTTTATTTATGGTTGATATAACATCATTTTCACTTGATACAACATTACTTGTAGGTATAACTTCGTTTGTGGTTTGTACTACTTCTTCATTTGGAGACTGTACGACATTACCAGACAATTGTATTTCACTCTTTATTTGTACAATTTCTTCATTTGAAGATTCTGCAACATTACCAGACAATTGTATCTCACTCTTTGTTTGTACAATTTCTTCATTTGAAGATTCTACAACATTACTAGACAATTGTATTTCACTCTTTGTTTGTACAATTTCTTCATTTGAAGATTCTACAACATTACTAGACAATTGTGCTTCAATCGTTGTTTGTAGAACTTCTTCATTTGGAGATTGTAAAACATTACTAGACGATGGAACATCACTTGTATTGAGTTCAACTTCATCATCCCCATCATTTTCCCAATCTTTCAATAACTCTTCTTGCAGTTTTTGTTTTTTAATGTCCGAAGATTTTGTCTTAACCTTCTTTCGTTTATTTGAAGTAGAACTAGTTGATGGTCTATCGGTTGTAACTACACTAGTATCATTTTTATGATTTGCTATATGCCGTTTCAAGTTATCATAACGATTAGTTGCAAACTTACAGCCAACTTGAAAATGACAAACATAACTAGGTGATGATGAATCAGTTATCATTCGGACTCTTGATTGAGATGTTCTTGGTTTGGAAACAAGAGGTTTAGATTGTTTAGGAGTTTTAGGAGTAGTTTTAGGAGCAGTTATGGGAGTAGTTTTAGGAGCAGTTATGGGAGTAGTTTTAGGATCAGTTTTAGGAGGTTGAGGAGTTTTAGATACTGATAAAGATTTTCTGCCGCCTTCTTTTTTCTTCGGTTTTTTTGTATTAGTTGATGTGAAACCTTGTTTAATAGCCTTTAATTCTTCTTGTCTTTTTTCTAAATTTTCAAAAATACGCACATCACCTCCAGTAAGACGTTCCAATGATATTACCTCTTTCTTGAAGTTATTCATGTCAAAATTATTAATGACTGGCAAACCTTTTTTCTGGTTTTTATATAATGCTGTAAAATACACGGAAATTATGTGAGAAAATAATTAATATTGTTATAAATAGGTAGGAACCAGGGTTGAAACATATAATCAGTTAATTATGAAACATGTATTACTTACAGATAAATTATAAAATATTACTTGGTTTTACACTGTACAAACATATTTATATTTTTTATTATTGTTACTGCATGAACAGTGGATATCAAGTAAAATAACTAGAGGCTGGATTTATATCATTTCAAAAGTGTCAAATATGATGCAAATATGCATAGAAAAAGTGGCTAAATATGCAATATTGTATTATTTGTATTATGATACACTTTATAAAATGTTTTTTTTTAAACCACACTTTTACACCAAATAAAATTCTAAATATTTTATCAAAAAAAAAAGTTTATTTTTTCCATTGCTGTATATTTCAAATTATTTAATTCAATCTAAAAATAATGGAAAACTTAAAAATAAAAATAAAAATCTTTTAAAATAACATTTTTGAAACTATAAATGTTTTAAACATTAATAATACAAATTAATAAATTTTAAAACTTATCAGGACAATACTTAAGATTAAAATATTAAAACAGGTTCTTTTAATAATTTTCATAACATTTAATTTTTTTAATGGGCTAAATGCATTAACGTACAAATAATGGTCAATGACTGCAAATTAATTAATTGCCACCTAGCCAGGTGGTACCTATTATCACCGGTCAACATGGCGGTCAAGAATTTGCAACAGCTAGTGTATTGGAATTTAACTAAATAAGATTTATAAATATAACGATATACGAATATACGATGTGATTATTAATAAAATGATAACGACATTGTATGTTTGTTAATAATTAAATTATTAAAAAGGCATTACATACACTTATGAACAAATAAACATTATACAATAACCTTCGAAATACACAAAATATGTAATATGAAATTTGATGCTTAAATTCTCGGTATGATATGAACTAAGGATAAAAATGCATGTAAATCTAGATTCTAATAATAAGTAGGTAACAACCACAAACATTTAATCATATGTTAATTTATTAGTTTGTTTATCTTTATTAAAATGTACAGCATTATTTATAATATATAATAACTAGGGTCCTGATTTAAATGCATTTGCCGGTTTTTTCTTAACAGTCCAAAATATAGTTAGGTCAGTGGCGTAGTTACGGGGGGGGGGGAAGGGGTTTCCACCCCCCCCCCCCCAACCACCAAAAACGAAAGTCTTTTTATATTGGCATTTTATCATTTGTGATAGGTACTGATTATTTTAAAGCAATATTTTTTTTTTGCATTTTTCGACGATTTTAGTGCATTTTCAATAAAAATGACTTTTAGTTTAACTAATAACTTGTAATTTTGTATCATTAATATAATATTTAAAAACCCCCCCCAGAAAAAAATCGTATCTACGCCACTGAGTTAGGTAATCTACCAGTTTTAATTACTGGCAATATACCTATCTGAAATACAGTTTTATTTAGCATATTTTGCCATTTTTTGATATGTACTGCATATTTCTGTACCAAATGCGCATTATTTTCATTTGATTTGATTTATTAATATTTAAAATTCCAAAAGTAAATCATATAAATATAATATAATTTTAGGGTACAATATAAAAATAATGAAAATAAAAAACTTTTTATTTTATATGGTATATTCCTATAAAATAAGAGCATGAATGTATATTTCTGAGGTTTTTAAAGCATATAAATTCGGATCCTAATAATAACAACAAATAAGTTATTTGTTTAATTTGAAATTAAAATTCACTGAGATATATGTACTTTGTTGTAGTAATTTATTTATTAAAGAAATGTTTTAGATTTAATCCATAGCTGAGAAGGTAGGTATGTTTTTACAATAAAATGACTTATTTTTTATTTACTATTTTTTAGCATTACCTTGATGACCGCTTTATCTAATAGTTAAATAAATGTTTAAAAATATATACCAATATAACATATTAAAGGTACTTATTATATGAAAAAGTTATCAACAAAGTTAATGAATATTAGTTAAAAATTAAAATCAATCTAGTACATACTCAATGAACATTGAATAATTATAAATTTCAAAGGATAAAAATAAACACAAATGTCTTAGTTGTTATATTGTTTTATACGTACTGTAATATATATGTAACATATATAATGGTTTAAATGTGTATATTGTCAACCCTGGTAGGCAGATATTATAACTTGTATAATAATAATTCAGAAATTAATACTTACAATATCCTTTCTCGACAAATTCCATTTTGCGTTCACAATTGTATAGGAAAATAGGATCATCTTTAACAACAACTTGACTATAAATAGAATTAAAAGTTAGTCATAAAAATTAAATATATATATATATTGTAAGATTTGAACTTACTATTTGTTATCTTGTTCAAATTTTACCACAGCAACAATATTTTTAACCTTTGCCAAAAACTCTAATAATTCTTCTGGAATTGATGGATCACGAGAATCTACAACTACACCAGGCCACCAAACACGATTGAGCACTTTTGCCCAAACGCCAGTACCTTTTGAGTATTGCCTTATAGAGTTTGGTTCACTCATGTTTACGATGTTGGTATTTAATATTCACCTATAAAAATATAAAACAACAATTCATCGAGGGAACTTATAAAATAATATTTAGTTTTGAAGTTGCACAAACCTTTTAATTAAACAAATTCAAAATGATAAGATAATAGAAATACTTATAATAAAAAAATTTAAAAGGGCCCTGTCTATGTGTCCTTAAGGTGGGGGGGGGGGGGGTTGCTGCAGTCAATGGAAAAAAGTGGCTTTTAGTCCAAAAAGCCATTCAAAATTGAAAGGATTTGGTTTGACGGATTTTTATTTTTAAAACTGATTTATATTGATTAACAAATTTACTAGGGTATTGTGGAGACGATTTTTAATATTATGAATATTGAAAGTGTAATACAAATAATATAAATAAAAATAAAAAATGATCAAAATTTAGATTCTGAGCGGAGCAAGGAATGTATTGATTTTACCATGATGTGTTTTTTATTTTTATTTTGTTTCTGTCCTCACGTTTTGGGGCAGTAAAAGTGCTTCAATTTTTTGCTTCAGTACCTTGTTGGATCAGAAAGTGAATCTAGTTGGGGGGGGGGGGGGGTCAAAATTAAAAATAATAATAAATAATCGGGATAAACAAACAACAAATTAAGTGAAAAATGGGAAATTTTAAGCATAATCAGTTTTCAACAAAATTGTTTTTGATGTAACTTTAAAACAAATAACCATAGATACATGAAATTTTTCACCGAATGTTCATAAAAGTATATTCCGGGGTATATTCTATCCACCATGTATTTTAAAAAAATTTTGACTTAAGTTGAACTATTCATAGGTATATGCAATTTTCAATCATTATTAGTTAAGCTTGAAAATTGAATACAAGGCTCTTAACATATTGTTACAATAGCAGTTGAAAAATAAAATAAATTCAGTCACAATTTTTTTTTTACAAGCATTCAAATTTTAATTTTAACATACGTAAAAATCACGAAAATTTATAAATTATTTTATATTAGAAATTCATAAAAAAATTTCCTTTAATATCTAAGATTTGAAAATTCAATACAAGGCTCCTAAAATATTTTTGCAATAGCAGTTGAAAAATAAAATAAATACATAGTCACAATTTTTTTTTTACAAGCATAAGCTAGAAATTCAAAAAATTTTTCTTTTTAAATCCAAGATTTGAAAATTTCTAATAATCTATAATATATCCAAGACAGATAAAATGTCTCCACTCAGAATCGTTTTTCGTATACAATGATATTAATTATAATATCATTGGATTCAAATTTTAATTCCATCCATTACAGTAACCCACTAGTAACCTACTGTACAATAGAACGACATCCACGACTTACTAGCTTTTTTATTCTTTGATATCTTAGCTGAAAAATTGATATTCAAAATTACCTCTACAATAACCTAGTGAACTTGTTATTCAATATAAATCAGTTTTAAAAATCAAAATCAATCAAATCAAGTGCCTTCAGTTTTGTCTAACTTTTTGGTCTAAAAGCCAGTTTTTTTTTAATTTAAAAAGTTTATCATATTTTAATATTAGTGTTAATGACGGCACATAAGTAAGTTAATTGATGATGAATATAAGTAACGACGGACCGATCTGAATTATGTAGGCCAACTGTTACACCTACAAGTTACAAAATTATTCCACGAAATACACAGGTAAACTATTACAGGACTAAACATATTACATTTATATAAACTAGTAATTAAGAGGACGCCACACCCGCATGTGTTGTCTTTGTCTTTCTAGTGCGTAACATAGCAAATTTTATGCTCAGCAGTTCCAATTTAGCTCTGATAGTTTACAACTTAGAGTAAATTGACCTCTTATAAGAATTTAAGGTAACATTATTATCTAGGGTTTCACAGAGGCTTTTTATTAGGGATGGGCCGATATCACTTTTAACCGATAACCCAATATGTTATGCAGATTTAAATCCGATAACCGATGTATTCAAAACTTTGAATTTCTATCCAAAAGCATGAACCGATATTATAAAATACCGGATAATACTTACCGATAAGTATTAAGCAGTAACTAGTAATACTGTAACAATCAATATTATATATTAATATATTATATAATGATTAAATTAAATAATTAATAAATATTAAATATTAAATTATAAATAATAATTTATTATTTTATTATATTATACAATTAATATTTAATACAAATAGAGTTAACACAGTTTTACATAAATAATAAATATTAAATAAAAAGTTAAAAATTTAAAATGAACAATTTTCTTTCTTGTTAGTTGATAATAAATTATAATTTTTTATAAAACAAATAAAAACTATAATAAAAAACAAATCACATAATATTTAAAAAATAATTATTTTCCCTTTTTCAGTTATAAAACATTCCTTGTTTAAGTCTTTTTAAAACAATTAAAGTGTTTAATTTTTAATACAATACAATATTTAATCTATGTCTGATAAATTGTTTTTTTTACATATCGGTTCAAATATTGGTTTTGAAAAAAAAATATACCGATAAACCGATATTGCCAATATCGGCCCAGTCCTACTTTTTATTATATTTCAATTTTAAAGCGAGTCATGAGTATTTTAAGATATACACAAAAAAATTCACAGTTTTAAAAATACTCATAAGTTGCTTCAAAATTGAAATATAATAAAAAGCCCCTGTGAAAACCTAGATAATAATGTTACCTTTAATTCTTATAAGAGGTCAATTTACTCTAAGTTGTAAACTAACGGAGCTAAATTGGAACTGCTGAGCATAAAATTTGCCATGTTACGCACTTGAAAGACGAAGACAACACATGCGGGGGGTGTGGCGTCCTCTTAAATGTAGGAATTCAGAATTATCAACGAAATGTACAAATATTTTAACTTTGTATTCATATTTGGATTGCATCATCTTTTCTTCATCATCGCTATTATATAATAAGGTGTATGCATATATACTTCAATTAATAACTATATCATAATAATACCATGCACAGCTTATAAGCTCGCATGCCTTTCTAGGTAATAGACTTTTATAAGTTTTAGTTCTTCATTCAATCAAGCGAAATCACTTATCTACTTCAGAGTACTCTTTTTTTACACATGTATTCTGGTATTCGTCTTTGAATGTGTGATTTCAAAGTAAAAAAAAAATAAAAAATAAAAAACACAAGTACCTAGTGAAAAATATTAGTGAATGCTACTGGTAGTGTTCTGAACAATTTTAAAATATGGAATAATTGGGTAATAAAAATATATAATAGGTATGTTTAAGATAAAATAGTAAAATTAATTATTATTGACAACAATATATTTTATGATCCGCATAATTTTTTCACTGTTTATGATGTTTGACGTCGACATCTTTTAGGAAATTTTGACCAAAAACGATTACAGATTAAATTTGCACATACTTCTGGGCGTTTACTTTGCATACACTTACAAGTCACTTTAATGTTATGTTAAATTGCCTAAATTGACTTCCTTAAAATACAACTGACCACAACCCCCTAATAAGAGTCAATATTTAGACAATATACAAATCTGTTACTGCCGCCTATGACATTTGAGTTAAGTTGTAAATTATGATTAGTGTAAGTGTGAATGTTTATAGGCAATGATGTTGTGAAAGAAATCCGAGCCCGAGGATAATATTTTGGGGGTCCTACTACTTTTGATCATCTATGTTGTATCAACTTTGTTTGTCGATTATTATAGTGGAATACTAATCAGTCTTATTTTTACCTAATTGTTTCTTTAGTATAAAAAATTGAGTGGTCCTGAAATTCTGGGAGGAACCCTATTTTCTCCATCTCATCAAACCTATATATGGATACCAGATTTAGTTATGAATTATGTATAAAAAAAATATCACTAAATATATTGAATTGGGTAATACAATATATGTTTTTATACAGACATATTATTATTCAATCACACAGAAATTAAGTAAAATATGTTTGAAAAGAAATATCCATTATAATGTAATACAAAAAAAGGATAGCTCAGTCTTCATAGCACGGGACAATTAATATTAGTGCCAGAGATCCTAGAGCTACGTTAGAAGCCATTTATAATAGAATATAAAATACATACAGGGCCGGTCTTAGGGAACTATGCGCCCTGGGCAAGGAAAAAAAAATATGTGCTCTCTAGTTCATGTTGAGTAATTTAATTACAAAAATAGGGAAAACAATTATTATCAAAAGAACTAATAAGTCTGAAGGCGCTCTGGGCGATCACCCATCTGGTCCATTCTTAAAACAAGCACTGAATATATAAAGGAGAACAGAATTTTTGAAATGGGTAGGTAAGTTAAGTGGATACAAAATTAGATCTTTACATAGGGGAGAAAGACACAATGGTTATAATATAATTTTTATATTAGGATAACAATTTGATCACTGGGTGCAGTTTTCTTTAGTGCTATTGTTTCAACAGGCAGTAATAAATATTATGTATAATTGGTGTGTGGTAGCTCCCTGTTAGAATGTGTCCCAATGCACTAACTGGAACCAAATCAGAGTTGTCTGTATATTTTTCATTATTGCTTGGTTTTGCCTATTCTATCTTTTATTTTAGTATAGGCAGATATTATTATTACAAATATACTTGCAAATTTATATACAGTAGTCGCCGCTTATTGGATTCACAGTTAATTGACTCATTTGCCTATTAGACTCAAAACGGCTGGTCCCGATTTGCACATATACTAACACAGCAAAAAATTTGTCTACTCGACTAACACACCGGTTAATAGTCATTTGAAAATTAGTTAAATAAATAAAATATGTACACACTATTTGATGAAATACAGTCAATACAGTCAAAACGGCTAAAAGAAAATGTGGCTGGCGATAGTGACAAAGAGGAACCTGATAAGAAACCACCATCAACTAAACAAATGCTAGAAGCGCTTCAAATTTTACGTAAAGGGATTTAGCAAAGAGGTGATGTTGACGTATTCGAGCAACATAAATTCTACGAAGATATGATTATGAAGTTGGCTGAAGAAGGGAAAATCCAATCAACCCTAGATCGATTTTTATTAAAAAATTAATTAGATTTAACATACCTACATATTATTTTATTTTTAATTGTGTATAGCTAGATTCTAATTTTTATACATATCTCAAATTTCAATACATACTTTAAAAGTACCTAATTAAGTTTTAAAATTTTTTTTTTAGGGCTCATATAAGCAGGTCACAAAGTAAGTTCAATGCGACTACTGTAATGTAATAGCTTTGATATAAAGAAAGATACTCTAGCTACATTCTTTAATTTACATTAATAACAAATTTTTTTTCGTGAGACTAAGCTACCAATTGTAACAAATGAAGCATTCTTATGAGTAAAAAATGATTAATTGACTTCTAAAGTTCTAAGCCACTTTCATTAGAGAACCAGTGTCGTTTTCGACCAACAATCAGTGCGCGATACGAACTAAGAGGTCTGTATTATAATCGTACCATTCGAGGGCACTGACTGTTTGGGTACACTGCCCTACAACATAAACTAATTATATTATGTATTGTTGACATCTGTCGACGGAAGACAAAAACAAACGAAGGATGCGCGTATCTACCTATATATAAACAAAATACGTCGTTTGTCAATGACAGGTAGATACTCGGCGACCTTGTCATAGTACTTACCAAGGGCGTTTGTAGAATTCAAGAAACCAGGTATTAACTGAGAATGAGCAGATTGGCGTCCGTCTGAACGCGTTATCGCGGGCGAACGAACGTGTACGCGTCCGCCGTCTGCCTTAGTGGAAAAGTTTCGCTCGTTTAACTGTAGAATGCCGTTCGTCGATAGGTGAATGAAATAAATCACTGCAAACAAATTACGCGAAATCAAAAATGAATTATACTGTTAGCGTCGTCTACTTAAAAAAAATCTTTATGGGCGGCAAAAATTAATGGAAACAACATGGCTGTAGCTGGTACAGACGTATAGCACAGAGGGATAATGGAGGATAGACGGCAAGCTGCGAAGCGCCGAAGCCGCGCCACAGCAAGGAGAAAAAATAAATTCCAGCGCATGATAGTGGAAACGCACAGTGCTGACAACGTGATGTGACGCGACGCCATGTTAAAGAGGATGACCGCGCAATACTTGGCACTTGTTTTCTCTCTCTGGTTCACGCTCAACACTACGCTGACAAAACGCATTTACGTAGGATCATTTTTTTTTTTGATTATAATCAAGTAATTCTAGAGTAAAATCCACGGTCTTAGATTATTAAAATCACTCATTACAAAATATATAGTGAATAATATTTTTGAGGAAATGACATACCGATTTATCTGAAATTTAAATGAAGCCTGACAACAATATTTACCGCCAAAGGGACGTCACCATCACGGTTAAATGCATGGAAAAAATACTGAAATTGAAAATCGGAACATTATTTCGACTTCGACTTCTTATCATAAACACAAAACGAAATAATAATAATAATAAAAAGCTCACATCATTGATCATTGTAAAATCAATATTATTTGATGTCGCTTCGAACAGACTCTAAAAGGTAGATAAGTGGGTACTTACCGCGGTACCGCCATTTATATAATATATCGTAAGCATATAATATGGTCGAACATTTAGTAAAACGCCTGGGAAATTAGTCAAAGAATTTAATTTTTGTGTAATTTCACTATTCGCTTAGACATATTTTAATAGGTAGTTAAATGCCTAGGTATTTAACTAAATGCCTATTTCAAGCCAGACACATTATAAAAATGAAACTTTTGTATTGTTTTAATAGTTTAACTAGATCTATTTTCATTTTAATTATTTATTGTTATTTTACATAAAAAAAATTGTAATATGTAGATTATGTAAAATACATAGGTATATTTTATAATTTTAATTTTGTATCAATCGACACAAGTATAAAAAATCATAATATTACGATTACAAATGTTTGTTAATTTCTAGTCGTTTTTTGTTATTTCGTGTTATTGTTTGACGTTTGGTGGCATTTGATGGAACATTTAACATTTTTTGAATAAAATGTTTCATTTTTATTATTTCTCTGACGTTAGCGATTTATCCTCATCAAACGATTTTAAATATTTTTTATTATTCAAAAAGTATAAGTCGTAGATACTTGAAAATTTTACCAGTTATTTAGATTGGAATTTTCTTTACATGATTTAATTTTCAAAATATTTTGACGATTTTTGAGATATTTATAGACAAGAGACAACTGAAATTTTCAATTTTTCTAAAAAAAATTTTTTGAAGTGTCGATAAAATATTTTTGGCCCAATAAAAATACTTGAAAATTTAATAAAAAGTTCCTCATAAGTTATTCTTACAGTGATTAAAATTTATAAGGATACATTGGCACAATTTTTTTTTATTAGCATTTGAAGTTCAAATATTGACAAAAATTCTAAATTATTTTGTAGTTCAAAATTCATAAAATTGTTTGTATTTATATCTAAGGTTATAATATTCAACACTAAGTTTTCCATAAGTTTTGCTTCAAATATCTATAGAGAAAATTTTAAGCGTCATTATAGCAAAAATGTTTTGAGCGTTATTGCGTTTGAGTTTTAAATGTTTATGAAATCGCATAATGATAACGATTTATCCTCAAACCAGGTATATGTAAATCTATGAATTATGATAATATAAGATATTATGAATTATGATAACTACATGCAATGTTTTTGGAAAAATTGATTTACCATGCCTCATGCAAAATGCGTCCTAATTGAAAAATAAAATATTTGTTTCAAAATAGAATATATGACAATATTTAAATATAATATATCCTGGACTGACAAATCATCTCCGTTCAGAATCGTTTTCGTATACAATGATACCTATCATTAAATTCAAATCTAACCTACCCTAGTCAGTGGTCCACCCCACCACCTTATGTACAGCAGAGCGACATCCATTTACCCGGTTTTTTTTTTTAACTACACTAATGCAAATTATGAGAAACTTTTTATTACATTTTTAGGTTGTATGACCAGCAACCAATATTTTTTTCGAATATAAATTTAAAAAATCGAATATTGCTTATGCCTATAAATTCCTTATTAATAGAGTAAAAATATTTTAAAAACTTCATCATGCACAAAAAATGTTATTATGAACATTTTATGAAAATTTCAAGTATTTACAGTTATTCGTTTTTGAGTTAAATCAATAAAATAAAATCAATTTTATAAAATAGGTATACTGATTTTGTGTAAGATTTACCGTTTTTCCTTAATTCACTTATGTTTTTATCTGGAAATTTTAAATTTTGACCTCTTAAATGAACTAACTAGATTTAATTTCTCACCAGAAAAGTTATTGAAGTTGAATATCGAATCATTCCTTCGACTTGTTAATCGTTATTGTGTATATTACAGACACGCACAAAAGCAAAAACATACACTCATCATTGTAAAATCAATAAACTCATGGCTCTGTTCAGAATCTAAAATTTGAATGAACTTGAAAGAAATATTATTGTCTTCTTTGTTACCTGAATCCCAAGTACCTACTAATAATGTCACATTCTTTAAAATGTTTTAAACAAATCCTTTGAATTTACTTACGTTAAATCTCTAATCCTTCTCCTCGCAATAATCTTATATCTGCATTTTCTCCAAAAATAGTTTTTGATGTTGCGTTATTAGATGTGGGACTGGCGCTGAAAGAACCTAACTTAAGATTACTCGTTCAGTAATTCTTATAGACTACAGTATAGTAGAGTGACAACATATTGTCGCAATTTCCCTCTCCCCACACCTGGCTATTGACTGTGTATTATGTAAATGCCAGAAACAATTATAGCACCACTCTAGCTTTTTACTTCTTTTTTTATTTAACTACAAAATCAAACAAACATAAAACAGATTTGTTATAATTCTTGATTACATATTTAATTAATCTGTCTCCTGTAAGCTATTCAGCTAGGTAGGTAGATTATTTTTTGTTTTTGCAGTAGGTATTTTTTTGAGAATCGAGTCTTCAATTTTAAATCTTTAAGATATTTGTAATGCGAACTTTAATTAATTGTTAATTATTTTCTATGGAACGACCGTCGAGTTGAAATTGTACTGTATTGAATTAATTTGTTATTATTTTATTAAATAAAATATTAAATTCCCTTCTCGAAATTACTCTGTAATATACTATAAATCCGGTAACTATATACTCACTATATACATATAGTCTTATTCACAAAATATTGAAATTCATATTAGTTCAACAGAGAAGTAGCATTATGATAATATTTTATACTTGAATTGCAGAGGTCAGTGAAAGCATCTCAAGACGTGGTCAAAGAATTTTTTCATGTGTTAATAAGTCACATACTCACATTTATTAGAAACCTATTGATGACCGAAACTTGTATTATGTTGTTTAAATAAATAAATAAATAAAAATATCTTTTCAAAGCATTATTGATGATTTTATTGTGTGTTATAAGTTACTTAGGTCTTAGATATACAGAAAATGTGTTTGGAAGAAGAGTTGAATTAAGTATTGGTCGTTGGTGTTCTAACGTATGATATCCACTCGACAATTATTCTCATATTCTTTAACTTGTTATCTATAAGCAACTTTGTCTATAAACAATAAAATAATAAATTTATAGTATTCATAAATTATAATTTTTAAATCGTCTATTTAACATAATATCATAATATTGATATCTGGAAATAGTATTATATTATTAAGATACCTATTAGATATTATATTTATAATATTACATAAAGAAAACACATTACATATTATGTCTATAATAGTGCTGCAACTATACACTAATTTTGGCTTGTGCGAAAATGAAATTAATGTCGCACGCACCTCTTCAAAATAGAAAATTTTTATAATGTTTGTTCAAGTATTGTATTTACTTAAATTATTTTTATTTAATGAATTATAACCCTTTTTTTTTGTTTTAATGCTAAGAATTAAATAGTTGTAAAATTAGTTCCTACATTTATCCGTTATTTTGTACCAGAGAAATTGAGTGGATATTCAATGTTGTAAAAATTTGAAATTCAAACACTCAAAAAAATTTAATTTGACCATCCAGTAATAGACTCTTTTTATTTGATAAAAGTAGGAAAACTTATGGAGAATCTTGTATTGAATTTTAAAATCTTAGATATTAATTGATAGATTTTCATGAGTTTTTAACCCAAACAAATTTGAACATTATCTTATTTTTTGTTAAAATTCGAAAATTTGTAATTATGTATTTTTATATTTTTCAAATATCATTGTAACAATACTTTTAGGAGCCTTGTAAAATTTATAATTTTTTCAGCTTTTTCACCCAATGAATACAATTTTATTGACATTTAAAGAAAAAAAAAAGAAAAATGATTGTACATAAACAGATTAAAATAAGTCAAAATATTATATGGCTTAATTTTATAGTATATTATAGTAAATTTTAATATTAACATTTACTAAAAACTTCACGTATCTACTATCTATGGTAATTTGTTTTAGAATTACACCAAGATCTCGTAAATATTCCTGTTTTTCATAATTTATTTTTGTTTTTTTCAGTACCTAGTCTTGAAAACTATAACGGAATTTTAAATTTTAACCTCCTCAACGTACTAACTAGATTCATTTTCCCACCAGATAAGCTAATGAAATTGAAAATTAAAGCATTATTTTTTTTTACAAGCATTCAAAGTTTGAATTTTGACAACATACGTAAAAATCACGAAAATTCGCAAATTATTTTAAGCTAGAAATACATAAAAAATTTTCTTTTGAAATTTAAGATTTGAAAACTTTTAATAATCTATATTTCTATAATATATCCTAAATAGATTAATTGTCTCCGCTCAGAATCGTTTTTCATATACAATGATATAATATCATTGGGTTTAAATTTAAATCCACCTATCAAAGTAACCCACTGGGGGACGAGGTGGCCGAGCGGTCTAACGCGTCAGCTGTGGCTCAGCCGGACCGGGTTCGATCCTTGACCATCGGGCGACATTTTTCTCCGGGCAAGTCGCAAGTCACGGTGTCCGAAGAACAAGTGCCTTCATTCTCCACTCCAGGGCATGGCAGAAACCTACGGGTGCCCCAATAGAAATTCTGCCAAATAGGCATCCAAACTAGGCCTTTTCGTGCCTACTCCCGGACATAGCGCCATACGAAAAAAAAAGTAACCCACTTGTAACCTACCATATAGCAGAGCGAAATCCACGACTTACCCACTTTTTTCATGTTATAATATCAAAAGATTGTTATTTTTTAGTATAAAGTATACTCGTAATGCTATATTTGAAAGTCTATCTTGTTCATTTGAGTTACGAAAAAAATGTTCTCATATCTCGCTCACCTGATGCAGATGTCACTGGTAGGTATAGTTAAAAATATTATGATGCTGATAAATATATCGAAAAACTGTAGAAGTCAACCCTTTCTTGATAATATAGTATCTACGAAATCAGAAAAAAATAGACATTAATAATATTAAGACGCTTCATACTAGACTGACTGGTTATAAATTGTTCATTCCTTCGCAGGACATACTTTTGCTTTTGGTGTCGTTAATCATATTTTGTAATAAAAATATTTTTAATTTCGGTTATAGGTAAAGGCTGCAAAAGAAACGATGATGTGATCGTAATTTCAGACAAAGAAGTACTTATATTTTTTATTCAAATTATTTTATTTTATGTATATTACTAGATATTTTACCCTCTGACTTTCCAATTATAAAATTACTAATACATTATATGCGTTATATGAAAATATGGAATGACATTTTAAATAATTGAATATAAGCCATAAGGTTAGCCCTAGGTATACCTATTACCTATTCATATTTAAAAATGTGAAACGACTATAACAATTTATTTTTAGGACTTCTTAAATATATTTATCATGAAAATCTATAAAAAATAGTATATTATATATGTTTTTTGTATGAATCAAACCAGAGGCGGTTTGAATGTATTATACTTGGTGGTGCAAGACAATATATAGACAACCCCCCCCCACCATCATAATAGAGATTACAAATAAATATTTTTTAATAAGTTTATAGTTTATAATTATAAGGCCCTTATATTCTTAACTCGACGCTTTCGACAGTTTCAGCCACGATTATAATTTATCATATGTCATTGATTAGGTACTTTATTACTTTTTTCATTTATTGAACACTAAAATTAAACATTGCGGTCAGCACATGCTCAACCAAGACCACCCACCCCCTAACATTGGCGGTGCAGTGTACAAAAAACAGTATACTCAAACTGCCTCTGAATCAAACATTATAATAGTATAATATGTTGTTATTATAATTGTTATGTTTTATATAATTTTAAATTATCTTGCAATTATTTTTAATATTACACTATATTTTCGTTAATGACAAATTTTCGCATTAAACGAAAGGATATCGAATTCTTTCCAATGCTGGCTATACAAAGGTTCGTTACAAAGTAATATAAAAGTTCGATAAGAATTTATGAATGAAACAATTTACAACTAAGTTTGAAACTTTTTCATGATGCTTAGTGTCTATACACAATAATAAAGTTGGAAACCAATGGTGAGTCATGGTATCATTCTGTAGATTTTGCAGCTGCATACAGTATTAATTCAATAATAAATACACAATAATAACAGTAAACTAAATATTAATTATTAACACATCGATACATCGAATTTTTATTTACAACGATAATAATAATATATACATATATAATTATATGATTCGTAATAACAACAATAACAATACGTATGTCAACATCGGTTAATTTTGTTGAGCATAATTGTCCAAAAAATAGGTAACCATGTTTCCTTTGCCTTTCACCTCGATGACACCGCGACAAGTCAACGGGTATCCTTTTAGCTTCAATATTTCGTACACTTCGTCGGTCACCTGAAAAATTGCATGGAGTAATCATATAGATAGATATAGGCGCAATTGAAAAAGATTTAGGAACTAGCCCCTTTCCCTCTATAAAAGAAAAATGTCAATAACTCCCCCTCCTCCCAAAAAATAAATTTATCTTAAGTTTATTCAATATTATTATAGTAGTGCAGTGCTCCAACCCTCTAAATTTCCAACACGATTTGCACCCACATGCTTGAAGCGAAATAATCACATGGGATTTCTAAAACGGTAAAATCGTCCATTAATTAGATTACAAATGGAATAAACATTTTTATCTGGCACTCAAATTCAATAATCCAGTCACATAAATTGATAAATATTGTTCAAAATAATTTTCCACGATTATTTAGCATTTGTAATGCCTTATATTAAGGACACGTGCTGAAAGATTACCAATGATAAATTAAAACATATATTTGAATAATCAAATTAATAATTTAATGAAAATTAATATAAATATAAACTTAACAGATTGCCTGAATTTATCGAAACGTATAGAAACTTAAAAATGAGCTTTATACGAATTAGAGAGAAATCATTCTTCCATTTAATTATTTTAAGAACAAACAAGCAGAAAAGCTAATTATCTATGAATTAAACTCACTGTGCAAATGTGTAATGCTTAATGACACTTGAAGAAAATGTACTGAAATGTATTGTATTATCTTTCAAATATGGTTATCTGTACTTTTATGGTACCTATATGTACTTAATTTACATAATTGCTTTATTTTTATACATTGTTAAATATAATTTAATTTAATTAAAATACTTTTTATAGTGCAATATCACTGTTGTTATTTATTTAGAATCGAAATTGGAATTAATTTCTGTTAATAAAGATTTGTATTATTAGATAATAATAATATGATATTTTGTCTCTCGATATATTCCATAAAATAATAATTTGAATATCTACCACTGAGCTACCAAACGTGTTAAAAAAACATACATATTTCAGACATAACGCACGTGCTGAAAATTAAAAAAAAAGACTTACTTGTATTTTATCCAACACTCCGGTCGAATCCATTCGGCTTGCCACGTTCACGGCGTTTCCCCATATGTCGTACTGAGGTTTTCTAGCCCCTATCACACCCGCCACCACAGAACCGATATTTATACCTGCATGTCATAATGTCATATAAAATATAAAGGTTTATATTAATAATTATGCATATTCGTTTTATATTTGTCACCATGGCATGGCAGAGTGAAATTTCTTTTAAAAATTAAAAATTGTACTATAGTAAATTGATCACTTGAAAAACTACATACATACCTAACCTTGTAATCTGTATTGTTGCCACTACAAATTTTAAATTAAATTCATTTTTATGGTTGCTACCTTTTTGTATTAGGGGAGTAGTGAGGTAATTCAAATTAAGATTATAGACTATAGTATATATAGATAGCGTTATAATATTGATAACTTTATTTATTTGAAAAATGTTGATAAAAAATATTTTATTGTCATTAATACCTATTATTACAAATTATTGGTTCAATAACGCGTTATGTCCATCGTAATTATATTATAAGTATTATAGATTTACGATTTACCTATTTTTCATTATATAAGTATTATCATTAGCAAGTGCGTCATTTCAACTTTTTGCAAAGTATGATACCTTCTAGAAAGAACAAAAAATCAGGTACTTGCTGCTTACAATTTACCATGTTACATAAAGATAATTTATTAATTTGTTTTCTTGATGTTTATAGTTTAATAAGGGTTTTGGGTTTTTCTGTACGAATTATGAATCGTTCGCCGATACGTACGTCACCGCATCAATTCGACAAATTAATTAATCAAATGTTTATAAAAATACAGTATTTTTTGACCTAACCTTATCAGCCATTATTTGTGATTTTTAAACATTTTTTGAATTTTAAAATTAAAAACAAAAAGTCTATTATTTTAAAAAATTTCATATTTTCTTAACCATAGGTAATATAATTTGTTTTGTTTTTAGATTGAGTAAAAATAATTTTAAATTACTCATGCATAGTAATATTACATAAGTATATAGAGTAGGTAGATGTCCATTAAAAAACGTTGATGTATAATTACTAAAACAGAACTAAAATTTTTTCTTTATTATTTAAAATATTCTCAATATTGAAATATGTAACATGTGGTTTGTACAAAAATTTCAAAACTTAAGTTACAAGGTGAATAAATCTATGTTTAATCATATTAGCTGGTTTAGAGCATGCCAAATGTTTATATTTAAATTAATTTGAGAAGTTTTATGTTGTTAATGTTCATGTAGGTAAATAATTATAGCTTTGAGATTTTTTTCCTGAGACATTTTTTTCCAAGTATATATAGGAACATCTAAGTATGTGATCATGAAGGGAGATTATCTTACGGACATTTTTTTCTGTTTTCTCCGTTTATTATACCCTCGTAGTGCCTCTATTGGAACTTACCAATTCTGATGCGGAAATTGTTGAACGAGTGTTCGTTAACGTATGCCAACTGCTCGCGGAGTCTGAGCGCGTAGTCGGCCATGGCGGTGACATGTGAGTACTGTTTGCTGTCGCAAGTGTGTCTGGTCAGTCCGGAAGCGGCCATGTACGTAGCGCCGGTCGACTTGATTTTCTCAATGCACTGAAAACGCGGTTCACTGAGCAGCTCGTCGAAGTCGGCAATGATCTCGTTCAGCAGTCGCAAGCACTCGACGCCCTCGTTGTTGGCCTCCAATTCTACGTAAAATTCGGAGAAGTTCGGTATGGACGCGAACATTATGCACACGCTGTCACACTGCTCATGGTATAGTTCCTGCAACAAAGCGGAAGTTCAATACTGGGTACACATAAAACTATGGTCGTTATACCCACAACATTGATAAAAAGCACATATTTAAATTTAATAGTTTTTTTTTTCTTTACTGATTTTTCAGTAATCTTAGAGTAAAATCAGTTGTAGAAGATAATATTTTTGAAGGTTTGAAATTATTTTGGTTTTATTATATTATTATTTGATTTTAAAAATAAAACTTTTTTTTTTTTAAAACATAAATTTTAAATAAGATATTAAATCATTTTAGAAAATATTTTGAATAATATATATATATGCCATACCCTAAAAAATATTATTTTATATAATTTTTGTAAAGGGCGATTTTACTTTAAGATAACTCTAAAGCAATAATATTGCGTGAACGCGTTTCGTCTATATTGTGTGAAGGCCAGAGAGAGAGTACAAACAATAACATCTTCTTAATAGTATGCACAGTAAAATATCAATAAATAGGAAATACTTATCGTATTAAATACAATAAATATTCATCAGTCATAATGGAGTTATTATATTAGTGACTTAGTGCGATTAGTGCAAATAAACATTAATATTGGTTCTTTTTGTAAACAATTAAAAAATATCTATTTGCTACGTGAATAATCATCATTTAAGGTAGATATATATATATTATACGGGGTGGCAGTATTATGAACATTTTCCACCCGTTCCTGGTTTTTTGAACGGAAAAAAAAAAGATATATATATTATATAATATAATCGATTAACCTGTTTTTTTTTTTATTAGAAATAAGCTTCGGCAGCGGTGGCCATTGGCTGACATTGTTTACATTGTTTTTACATAATTTTTACATACTAGGTAGTTTTGTTTTTACATATTATTTTATATTATTTGTGTACAGTATATTTTCGATTTCAGTTTATTTTATGATCTGTTTGATGGTTGATACGTTTGGACCTAATGATTGGTATAGAAATTCTGGGATGTTGTGTTTGATTCTTGCAGCTTCTGTTTGTTTGCATTCGACGTGTACCTATATGTTTGATAGTCAAGTGACTATTAACCTATTATAACTTTAAAGTTTTAATATTTTGCAATATGCTTTTTAAACTATGAAATTCGCGTACAGCTGTAGGCTTTTTAAAACGCCAATACAAAAAGTTGTGCAATCGCGTGGTACTTACGTTATTCTGTACGGCATCGACATAATGTTTTAGACAGGTATACGTTATGTTTATACCTACGTCAAACGGTTTGGCAATCACTTGAACTGAAAGTAGGGTAGAAGTAATGTCATTTTTTCGCAAATATACGCTATAGTTGTTTTTAATAAATAAGTCACAATTCGCGTAACTGTGATTTCAGTGATATACCTATAATGGTATTTTTTGTTATGTCGAAAACCACGAAAAGCGTTATATGTTTTGTACTCTTTTATTTTTTTTAACGAAATTTCATTTTTAGCTTCAGTTATTGCTTGTTGTTTTACCAGATACCAACTCGTGCTTAAATATTTTTAGTTTTAATTTAATGCATCTTTAAAACCACACACAACTAATAAATTATCTTTAATCTCACGCAACGTGTATACGGATCACCTCCCAAATTATAGCAATTATTCACATAAGATGCATCTCGGTTCTACGAAAGCAATACTTTGTTTCCCGTACATGTAATTAGTAAAAGAGGCCAACCAATTGGTGGTTTTTGTGGAAAAACATGCTATACAAATCAAGAAAAACGAATTCGAGTTTTATTTCGATTTAATGTATCTAACTGATTGGGCTAAAATAAAATTTTTATAAAAATAATGGTTTTAGATTTTGGTTTTTTTAATGACGATTTGACGAGAATAGAAAATTTAAAACTAACCCATTTTTTTCTAATTTTGTGTAAATGACACGTTCAAGCAAAGAAGAAGTCTTAATTTGCTTGACTGTTTGAATCATTGATGTGTGTTCAAAAAAAAGTGAAAGAGAAGATAGCAGTAGAGCGAAAATATCAATCCATCAATTTAACGTGTACAACAAGTGGTTTAAAGCAATAGGTATCTACGTCATTTGTTATAAATGGTTTTTTACAGGAAGCTGTAATGTTGTAACTCGAGTAACCTTGTATTTAAAATAATTTTAAAAGAAATTTTGAGGATTGTAAAAATAATTTTATAGTGTCGTGTACTATTTAAAACCATACTTGAGAATAAATAATTAATTGCCGTCCATATAGAACATGTATACAGTTTACAATAAATAAATAAATAAATAAATAAATAAATAAATAAATTAGCAATCAATTAGGTACTACAAAATAATATCATCTGTAAAAATTATTTATAGAATAATTTAGTTCTACAGTTTTGGAATTGTAATTAATTGATTCCTTTTTTTAGTAACATTTTTGATTGGTTTAAAATACATATAACTTAATTAATAATTTGAACCTAAAAACTCTATTATAAAACACAACAATTACTTTTTTAGTAATATTAAAGTGTTATCTATTCTTTTTAATGCATTTTACGTTGTATATTTTATAATTATGTTCTTATTTAATGTGACATTTTATTGATATAGTTGTATGTAAAATGTATTTATTTTATGTACAATAATATACTATAATATTGAATATTTATTTAGAGTAGGTACGAAAAATATTACTCGTTGACAGTTTGTTATAGGAACCTATTACATTTTTAGTACAAAACTTTTGTGTTATTCAAAAGTTAGACTCAGACATCATATTTTACCTGAGGGGCATTTTCTAATTAAAAATAAGACTTATGAAAAAAACAGTCATATCTATCCCTCATATTATTGTTATTTTTGTTATTGTGTAGACAAAAATATTACTAACGTCTACGGGCTTATCCAAAGTCAAAAAATGTTCAGCAACATGAACCGGCAGAATGTTTGCTAGAAGTTTACGGTTATAAGCTTCTAGATGTTCCATATCTTCTTTTTCCTCTGGAAACGAATCAAAAATAAATGTCGTTGAATAAATATCATATAATATAATATATGTTATATCTACATGATTAACAACGTATAACAATTTGTTGCTCACCCGTAGCTTGTAATTTCCATAAAAAATCTAGTCGTGAAGTAACTTCAGTCTGCTGTGCTTGGAGAATTAATGCGACAATTAGCCCCAGCATGACGACAAACATGAGTATGCGAATCCAAAATGATTCTTCTATAGGCCTGTTATGGACAGAGACAAATTTTTAGTGTTTTAAATGTTCCAATAAGTTTGTGAAATCGATTGGATACATATTGCATCAGGTTATTCAGTAGGAATTATAAGCCCGCAACCGACATTTTACCACAGATTGAATAACAGACAATGTGCCCCCAGATTGAAATCATAAATCATCAGTCATATACAATAGTTAGTCAATCATGAAATTAGGGTGATATAATAATGATAGACAGTTTATTAAACTAACATAATCTATTAGGTATATGTGATTTAACTAACGCAGAAATGAGAACAGTAAATCGAAATCATCTGCAAACAAGGTTATCCAAAATATGTGACCTGCAGTATACAGCAGTGTTTGACTCCAAGTAGGTAATTATTTACTATTCAGTAAATTTAAGGCTTGTGATTTTGACCATTAGGTTAAATAACTGCAGAAAATATGCCATATAATTATTCAACAATATTAGTTCATATAAAAATCATTATTTAAATATTTCAGTTTCAAAAACAATGATTTATCATTTTTTTTTCTTGGTTAGTATTTAATAGTTATTAATATTTACAAATTAAAATATGTTTAACACGATTTTTAGAGTAATTTTTTCCTGTCAAACGTCAGCCAGTGGCCTTCGCTGCTGAGGCTTATTCTAATAAAAAAAAAAGTTATTTTATTTTATATTTCTTTGGATTGTCCCTATATACAATAAAAAATTTTTTGTTTTGTTTGACCGTTAAAAAAACTGTTAAGAAAATATACTAAACATCGTTGGAGGAATTTTTCTTCTGAAATAAAAGTGATTTATTTCGAAACCAGCGAACCAATTTAATGAATTAATATTGTTCATTTAAACATAGGTTTTTTTTTTAAATTTCAGTCAGCGTTAAGTGTTCATTGAAAAGCATAGTAAGTATAGTAGGTACATAATTTTCTGAAGGTACCGGAAATTGGTTTTTGTTTCATTTTCGTTAACAAGTAATAGTAAAATATACATTGTGCCTATGTATCCTATATCTACTGTACTGCCATAATATATTCTTTTCTGAAATATTTTGGCAATCACATTTTTAATTCGATATAAAGTTAAACACGAATCTTTGAAAAATATCTACCTATTCAAAGAAATAAAATAAGTCAGGCATAAAAAAGTAATATAATGACGACTCAAAGCTTTTTAAGTTCAAAAAGATATATATATATATATATATATATATATTATGTATAAAAAAAAAAATAAAACAAAATTTATATGTAGATTAGAAAAATAGGGATTACTCAGATGAGATATAATGGTTAAAATATTTTCTTTGAAGTATTTTAACGAAGATAATAATTGTCTCTCGCGGCCATATCTTATTATTGGACAGTGGATTTTTGTGAAATTAACTAATATACATATCATGTAGATTGTACAACTCTTTTATTTAATCGGATATCTGTGATGAGTCTTTATAAAGTATAAAAATATGTTTTCGTCTTCCCTTCCTCTTTCGCAATACTTTGAAAAGTTTTTGATTTCTGCAGCAAGTATTTTAAAAATCACACGATTTCAATATTGAATTTAAAAAAAATGGTTATAGGTACATTTGTACTTACGTTTTCAATTGACTACAGAGTACAGCCTAGTTACTAGACAATACGGTCAGTGGAATGCTCATTGAGATTGAGGAGGTTAAGAGTTATGTTCTCTTTCCCCCCACCCACCATAATTCCATAAATTCTCTTATTATTGTCTTCAGAATTAGCTCCACATTTAATTTTAATTTAATATTACTAGGCTTGAGACGCAGATAAAATCTGGCTGTTGTAATAGTGGCGGCATCCGAATTGTATACAATGCATTTCTTAAAGGGGAATGCTTGAATTGCATGCCACCATTTATAGGGACGTGTCCGAATTGCATGCCATGGCATGTGTACATGCGTATACCCACAAGTATAATTATCATTCACTTTATTTTTGGAATTTTCTAAGTTTTAAAAGAAGTATGCATGGAAATACTTTACGATATGATTGTTACAGCTGATTAGTTTCTAGATTGAAATATTTTTATATCTGAGTAAAAATTAAGCTAAACTGTAGGTACTTATTGCAGTGAAGTTAAAATATTATGTTCGTAGAAAAGTTAGCATATTATAATATGGCGTTTCCGACATCAAAATAATACCTAGGTATTTATATTAAAAATGATATGTAATCAATTTGTACATAGCGTGTAATCAGTCTATATATTTGATAATGCAATTATTTAATCGAATAACTTTTTTTCAAATATTGTAAGTGTATAAAATAAATACATTTTTAAGTTTAACCAGTAATACAGATTATATGTTAAACAAAATCCAACTTGTAAGATGTAAAAAATGAATTAAAACTTCTTCTATGCAATTTCTTGTTTGTTATATTTTTATTTATTTATAGAGAAAAATTAAAGTTTTAGTTGCTAATTATTTTGCTGCTTTTACATTTTATTTGATATAAGTATATCTAACCTTGGACCTCTTACTTACTTCAAAAATTACTCTAAAGATGTTTATTTAAATGTATCAATATAAATAATGTACAATGTATAAGGCCTTTAATAATTAAACTGACACTTTATGTTAATACAAGAAACTTTTTAAAACAGCTTATATATAAAAAAAATCCAAGTTTTAATAAAACGAAATAAAATAAAATATCCCAAAATAGACTAAACATTTTCTTCAATTAAAACTGTAAAATATGACATACTTTATTAAATATTAAATTTTTCAATAGATTTTTCTCTCGTGTATATTATGTATATTGCTTTATTGTAAACTTTAAAATAATTTTAATGATTAGGTATAGAATAATGTGACCGAAATGGACCTAATAATACAATCTTAGTCATTCAGGAAAATGGTTTCGATTTCTAATGGATCAGTCAGTGTAATTGGGAGTTTGAGTACTATTCCATGAAGTTTTTGGTTTTTGTCAATACAAATAAATAATAAGTTCAAAATTGTATAAAGTTATAAATTATATATTTGAATCAGTTCTGTATGATTTGAATATTATGTTTTAACTGAATGTTTCTTCAAGTGCCATAGCCTTGATGATGAATGCTGAACTAACTACATACAGGCATTTTAATAATACCTAAATAACTAATATTTTGAACGAAGACTGAAAATGTAAATTTTATATTTACTTAAGTATAAAATATATTTAAGTATTTAATTTCTATATAGGCTGTAACGAATGTTCCAGAGGTATTTGTAACAATGGCAGGTAATAGACACAAGTATTAAAATGTAAATGTTTTTGTAATAACTAAACCCAAAAAGTACCTAAGTAGATGCAAATTATGTAATAATTTTGACTTAACCGGAATACGAAAATATTCAACTGTTTAAATATCTAAAAAAAAAGTCATCCAGTATATAGATTCAAATCACTTACCTGTGGTTTAGAAATATGCTGGAAAATATAAAGTAACAAGACGATATAAATATCAACAGGGAGAGTTTGACTAGACTGATAAGCACTTGGTACACAGCAACCAATATCATCAAGATGATGACGCACACGGTCATGTACTGCGGAAAAGTATAAAAACCAAAATGTTACAAATTACAATACAATGCAGTACGGACGATAATATAATACTTTATATAAACCGTTAAAATTTGACATTATAGATTATTACGTTAAACAAAAGTTGACATGTGCTCTCCTGTATGATAGGATTTTCAACGACTAATACTTCGGTGGAATTTTGGTTTTGTTCGTTGAAGCACACCTCCAGTTTGTGTATGATCTGAAAATAAAGCGACAACAGTCGGTCGTGGGTTAATCGTTTCGTGTCCAAAACATCGTGTAGCCGACCGAGGTCTAGCATGGTAATTATTATACCATATGTAACATTATTTATAATGGCGTTTATGTACCAGCGGTGTCATGGAAGTCAAAAAGCAACAGACGATTATGGCCAGGGCCACCGATTGAGCTATAGAACGGTTCTGGTTGATAGTTTGCGACGCTTTTTTCAGCGGTTCCGTAATTTCCTTAAACAGAGAGTGCACAAAGTAAAATATTGTCGCGTCGTCTGCCGTGCCCACCATGGCTGATACGTAATATTATTATATTGTAATATTAGGTTTATGGTGAGGTGTACACTTACCATCAGACGATTGCGAAAGATTACTGCCGCCGACAGGGAGATCGTCAGCCATCCGAATATTAAACATCCCAACAACAAATAGGACCTACGAAAAATGAGACACGGAAAACATTATAACAAAATGCACGCTGCGATATCCATGTCGTGAAAACGACGAGACGTCCGGTTATCTAGCAAGGTGTCGGCGAATACTTTATTGGCAAAGAGAGTTTAATGATAATATAATGTGATGACCGATGGTGAATTTATAGACAGGGTGTTCTCGCAGAAGGCAGAAGCACCCACCGTTCGCATATTGCATTTTTTTTTTTTTTTTAATTATAAATTATTTAGGTGTTAAGATTACTACTATATATCTAAACGTATTCATTATTGTAGACTGTACACTATCACCTCGAAGAATAAGTTAAATTTGTTTTTTACTCCAATATTGTTCATTATAAGTACCCACTAATAGTAGAATTTTTATCAAAATGGCATCCACCATTAAAAAAAATTCTGAGTCCATCGTCAAGTTATGACATATGTACGTAGTAATAATAATAATTATATACTCACAGCGGTAGAATAATCACGTGACCCGCGGTGATAGCCGAATATATACACACCGTACACGTCATGTAGGTGTAGAGCATCCGGTCGGGCACTTTACTGTACTGTGTAACAGACGATAGTATTAATATACCGATTAGTACACGGAATGTTATATTATCATTATTTCTAATATTGTCATTCTATAATATTATATATCAGACCAGTAAGTTGATTTGGTCAACCACTATATTAGTGTCATATTATAATATTATATTATCGAATAGGGACAAATGGACGTAGCATGTTAAAAAAATATGATGAATCAATCAAAAAAAACATATCAGTAGTAAAAAACATTAATAATTAAAATTCAATATCAAATATGTTTATTCATATTATTTGTATTTACTCTACCCAATACAAGTTTAATTAAAATGTTATAATAATTAAGTAGAAGTATGAAGTAAAATATTTTGATTGATTTCACGTAAAAATAATAAAATTCAGTACTACGATGTAATATTCAATTATATAATCTAGCATAAAAATTACTTTATTCCTTAAATACATTCATATACATATATTACTCAATCTAAGTAATCTAATGTATTCATTAATATGTAGTAATATTATTAGTGTTTAAGCTAAAAGAACATTAGTTGATGCTGTACAAAAAAAAAAAATATATATATAAAATATAAAATACGATACAATAGGATTATACTATTATAGTTATATAATATATTATTATGGATATTATTTTTGATTTTATACAAACCAGAATTAAAACACAATTTGTAAGTAAAATATTTAATTTAAATTAATATTCAATTATTTGTTTTTAACATTTTTAATTTTTCTTTAAATATTTTAAAACCAATTTATTGAGTGTAAATACATTATTTTTGATTTTGTGTTTTAATTTTTTAATTTTTAACTATACTATTCCCGCTAAATACACCTCTCCGGGTGAAATTGAACACATTATCAAGCAACTCCACATTAAAAAATCACCAGGTCATGATCTAATTAGTAATGTTATTACAAAGAACCTCCTCAAAAAAAATATAATTTTTTTATCACACATATTCAACGCCATTTTCAGACTATCGTACTTTCCAAACACTTTGAAATACTCGGTCGTTATTCTAATATCTAAGCTCAATAAACCACCAGAGATCCTGCCTCTTACAGACCCATAAGTCTTCTACCAACCTTTTCTAAAATTTTTGAGAAAATTCTTTTAAAAAGACTCATTCACTCTTCAAAAAACATAATTCCACACACACAATTCGGATTCAGATCAAAACATTTTACATTGCACCAATTACACAGAACAGTCGATATCATATCCAGCTCCCTGGAAAAAAAAAAAAAAACAGTTCTGTACAGCAGTATTCCTTGAAATCTCCCAAGCCTTTGATCGGGTTTGGCACGACGGACTAATGTACAAACTTAAAAAGTTCTTACCCGCCCCTCTTTTCTTCTTAATAAAATCATATCTATCAAATCGTTTCTTTACTGTTCGCTTAAACAACACCTACTCAACCCGTCACACTATTAGAGCTGGAGTCCCACAAGGAAGCGACATCGCTCCATTCCTTTACTCGATTTTCACTCATGACATACCCAAGACTTTTATACATCTTTAGGCACATACGCTGATGAAACGCTAATAACCGCCTCCCACGAATGCCACGTCACAGCCAGTGAAATGATCCAAAACCATTTAAAAATAAGATCAGCTTGTGGGAAAACAGATGGGAAATCAAAATAAACGAAACTGTTCGTTAAACAATATACCAATTCCTAAGGCAAACGAAGTCAAATACCTCGGACTAACTCTCGACAAACGCGTAACCTGGAGCCCACACATTAAAGCCAAACGCAAACTCTAGACTTCATATCCTTAGACCACTCTTAAAATCCAAGCTTTCCCTTTTCAATAAACTTACAGTATACAAATCAATAATTCGACCATTTTGGACATATGGTATCCAGTTATGGGGCTCTGCAAAGCCCTCTAACACCAACACTCTTCAAGCTTTTCAATCTATCTGCCTACGATTAATAACGTTTTCTCCTTGGTATTTCACAAACAAAAATCTTCACAAAGACCTAAAAATTCCTACATTTAATCAATTAGCAAAAGCATATTACTCTAAATTTCACTCCAACTTAAACTCTCACAGTAATCCATTAATAAAGCAACTTTCTTCCACCTCACTTCCTGGCAACGTACGCAGAAGACTAAAAAGGCAGTGGCCTAGAGACCTGCTAAAAAAATAAATAAAAAATAAAACCCTCGACATCTAAAATGTTCTCGGTCGGATGGTGCTGCTGAGTGCCTGCCCCTAAATGCTAATTTCTGTTATTTCATATTATATTAATTATCAAATTTGCCCATTGTACATAATGTTGTATAGATTGTAAATTGCTTAAATATATAAATAAAAAAAATAAAACTATATTATTAGTATTGTTTGATTTAGGTATTCATGCTTTATTTTTGACGTCTAATTGTCTCCACGTCTATTTGTCTGTGAATGGATATTATAGGTCATGTATTATATTTATTATTAATTTAGGTACTTACGATTTGTTCGATTTTGGTGTCACGGAATTTTAACGTTATCGGATAGCAGTACTGCGATTTGAGACGGTCAATGCTCCGGGCGTCGATAGCGCACAACAAGTACTCGTCTACCTCGCCGTGGTTTAATTCGGGTTCGTCTTTGCTGAAAACAAAAAAAAAAATACCCGTTAAATAGCTCAACGCATTACGCTTACGTTTTGACAGTCTCATAAGCATAAGCGCAACTATGGGGGGGGGGGGGGGCTGGGGGGCTTAGCCCCCCCAAAACTTGTAATAGCCCCCCCAAAAAATATTTAGTTATTTCCTAAAATATTAACGAGCTTTTTAATATTTTACTAAAATTCTTTTTTTTTGGAAAAACTGGAAAAAATGTAATTATTTTATTTTTATTTTAAGTTCATAATATTATTTTATATGCCTATGATTAATTTGGTAAATCGTAAATATCATTAGCTATTATATGCCTTTATAAAGTATTTGTTTTTTAAAAAACGATTTATATCGGTACATTCAACATTGCCACATTGCCCATTGGTATGATTATTGTACATACGTAATTTTACAAAAATTGTAATACATGCATAGTCTGAGCGACTGAGCCTCATAGATAATATATTATCTATGCTGAGCCAGGGTGGGTTAGGTTAGGTTAGATAGACAAATTAACATAAATTAACAAATTAACATAACACCAATGCTGGTGTTCAAAAATGTTATTGGTGATAATTTAAAGGACTTCAATTTTATAAAAGAAAATTTGAATAAAAAAGTGTTTCCAAATTTATATTTAATGATACAAGTAGCCATTACTTTGCCGATTTCATCCGCCACATCAGAACGCTCTTTTTCAGCTATGAGGAGGATAAACACATATTTACGGTCCACAATGAACCAAGATCGGTTCAGTAATCTATCAATCCTGCATATAGAAAAAGACATCGAGATTCCAATTGAACAAATATTACAAATATTTATTGATAAAAATAAAAGAAAAATGAAACTTTGAATAAATAAATAGATTTTGTTGTGTACTTGTGTTATATTTTTTAATGAATTTTTAGGGGGTGTGGGGGCATCGCCCCCACGGGTTACTTTTCATATAATGTTAGGTGGGGCTACAGCCCCCCCAACATTTTAGCCCTAGTTGCGCCACTGCTCATAAGGGTTATTAGAAATTCGACTAGTGAATAAAAAATTGTTAAATAAACCAATATGTAAAAAATCTTTATACTACTTAAATCACAATTTGTAAACAAGTACTTATAATAAATAAGAGTCACTATATTAGATGTCTAAATTCATTATTTTTTCCTTGTTACTATTGCAGACAAATTAAAAAAAAAAACAATTGGTACACATGATTAAAAAAAAAATATATATTTAAATAAATACCAAACTTAGTTTTCATCAAGTATTTATTCGTAGATTTATGAGTTTACAAATTGAAAATGCATAATTCTAGGAATAGGCACTTGATGAAAATAATATTTATATAAAATTATATAATATAATTATTTGTGATAAGATAAGGCTTTTAAATTTGTTACTCCGACATAATAGTATAAAATATAAAAGTAAATATTTGCTGGATGGCACATATTATTATGTACCTATGTATGTATATTATACAGTAAATAGTGATTATTTTTGTATTATATTATCAGTATATATAAAATAAAATGTTCTATCTGACTAATCAACGAACAGGCAAAACTAAGTTTTTCATACGTAATTTACTAATTTTACTATATAATTGAAAAATAAAAACTATAAATTGCTGATATTATCAGTGCGTGGTTTATGCAGTATTGCTTTTTGATTTTAGTAATTTAAATATTTTAATTTTATAAATAATTAGCTGTATTTCCCAACTTTACTCGAGTTATTAAAATCAATAAATTCATCCATCTATCGTGTTCAGTCTTTAAAGTAAGTAAAAATTAAACGTAATCGTGCTGACTTTTTAGAACGTGCTGTTCTAAAAAGTTTTTGCTTACTGGCAACAGTGGCAAATATTACTCATGGCATACATGCATGTAACAAACTTCAAGTGAATAGAACGACAAAACTTTTATGGACTAAATAGCTACATATGTATTTTATATTAAGTCGGACTTCTAAATGATGACGAAGCATCAAACAAGTTTCACTAATGAAAATTATACAATTCATTTCAAGTTCGGTTTCCACTTTGTATTCATTTTTGCATGTGTAAAGACTTTATAAAATGTTTCATACGCGATTCAGTAGCGTACACTTGCAATTTGCATTATTTACTAACTATAATATATAGGTAGCTTAAGATAATAAATTAGTATTAGAATCACCAAAAAACAACATCTATCTAGATAGGGTATGAATACATTGATTAGGTCATATGTTTTGCATCAGTGGCGTATTTGAGGGGGGGGGGGCGATAGGGGCGATCGCCCCCCCTCCCCCCGAGAGATCTTTGAAAATAATATTTTATGATTGTTGAACTTATAAGTGTATCTAAATATTTTAATTAATAAATAAATAATATTTTTTGGATGAGAAATTTTTGTGATAACTGTCAACTGATAATATATATTATATCGGATAAATCGGATTACTGATTAGTGATTGCTCTATGATACGCAAAGATGGAACATTTGGCCCGAGGACTGGGTGATGTAGTCGTGCCAAACGAATGATGGAACGGAACGTCACCTGTCGAAATGGTCACCTAAATGGTTAGGTTAGGTTATAACTTGAAGGGGGATACAATTTTACTTCAAAATATGTATTAGTCGAGATATTTTACTCGAATTTAGGGTAAACGAGGTTCTAGGGGAATAAAAAAAAAAATCAAGTTGTCAAGTTTTTCGAGTTATCTTGACTGTATAAAGCCTTACTAACAACCTTGAAACAAATGTTTTAATTATTCGGAATGTGGCATATGCTTAATCGCTCTGTATTTAGTTTTTAGTAATAGTAGTTATATTCTCTCTTTGTTATTTTCGTTTACTACTCTCCTCGACTTCACACATCCACTTTTTGGCTTTTCCACTTCTTATTATTTATATCCTTATATTAGCCATATCTGCTACTTTATACTATTTTGTCAATAGGTTAAAAACTTGGCTGAGATCAAAAATGGGCCAGGATCGGCTTACAGGGTTGGCATTATTAAACATTCATAGATCTATAGAAATAAATGTTGATGATGTAATAGATCGATTCACAAGTCTTAAAAAAAGAAATATAGATTTTGTATTGTTAATAAAAATTCTTTAATAAAAGTGCTTAAATAAATAATACAAATGCATTATTTTTTTATGTCTAAAAAAAATGTTTTTAATTGATGGGGGTGGTTTACTCCTCTTAATATCACCCCCCCCCCCCCCATAGGTAAAGGCTCAAATACGCCACTGTTTTGCATCATCATTTTACTTCAAACAACTGATATCCAAAACTATATTATAGCTAAACGTTTATCGTAAATAACATTGCAAGCTAAAGCTTTGTAATTCTGTATGGTTGTAATTTGTTCACAGCTAGTGGTGGTTATAAGGGGGGGGGGGGCGATAGGTGGATCGCCCCCCCCCTTGGTCCGTGTTTTTTTATAATAAATTATTATTGAAATTGTATAATAAATTATTGAAAGAAGTATTAATCATGGTACTATTTTTTTGTGTTTCTAATTTATAGAAATAGTATCAGCAATTTGTAAAGTTGTCTTGCGCAATATATACGGTATATTTTTAAATAATTGTAGTACATTTTATTAATTTTTGTTACTATATTAATAATAGTATATGTAGTATGTACGTACTACGTAATATGTTATTCGGAAAGTCGCGTGTCATTGTTTATATATGTATATATATATTTATATATATAGGTATATGGTTGCTAGGAATAATCTCAATAATGTAATGGATCTCCCATTCTGATATTACGATAATTTTAAGAGGACGCTACACCCGTGTATGTGTTGTCTCCGTCTTACAAGTGCGTAACATTGCAAAAACTGTTTCGCGCGGTAAAGAACCGAGAAAGATACAGTTATAACTAAGAAACGAAATGTTCACCACATAAAAAGGAGAATTTTGTCTGTGCAATATCGTTTTTATTTTTTCGATATCACTTATACAAAAAAAATTCTTATTGTTTAATAATACATTATTTTTGTGTTTTTTAAGCATGAATAACTTTTTTTGTAGTTCGGATATCGAAAAAATAAAAACGATATTGCACAGACAAAATTCTCCTTTTTATGTAGTGAAAATTTCTTTTCTTAGTTATAACTGTAGCTTTCTCGGTTCTTTCCCGCGCAAAACAGTTTTTGCAATGTTACGGACGTGTAAGACGGAGACAACACATGCGAGTGTAGCGTCCTTTTAATATAAATCTAAAAATATAATAAACGCTGTATACTCATAAACTCACATATATTATTATACGTTTTGCTAAACAAAAAAAAGACATATTATGCTTTTATTGTAGATTTTTATTATTAAAATGGTTGATTAACTGTGCATCTGTGACTATACTTTTTTAAATTTAATTGTAAGTACAAGGTGAACCTATTTTGGATTATTTCAAAATATTGGGAAAAAATTCCAACGACTCATTATTGTCCTATGATTTTTATAATTTCCACTCCCCCCTCTTAAAAGTCAGTTATAACCGCCTCTATGTGTTCAATTTACAGAGGCGTAGGTATTTCCAAAGACTAGCGAAGTGTTAACCTTCAGTCCACACTGCTGTACTAACAGGAAGTGATGGCGCGAGTCATCTTTTGGGATATCAGCTGACATATTATCGATGGTTTAAGCGTCCACTTAAGGAACCTTCACGGCTTACCGAGAAATGCCATAATTTATGATGTATTTACCATATTATTTTATCACGTAATTTTCCAGTTTTTATCATAAGCCTGTGGTGAACACAAGGTTCGAGTCTATTATAGGATTAAACTCAAATATACGGTATAATATGCAATAAAGGTAAGGTGTTAAGAACAAAAATTATGGTTTACCACAGAATAATAACTAGATAACCACATGGTCCACCAATCACAGTTTTAGAATATTTTTCAAAAAGTCACGTTTTACGGTGAGTTGTGAAGGGGCCTTATTGTGGTACCTATTAATTACATTTTGTGAACGTTCAAAACTATCGTCTATATTGAGAGCAAAAACGGCCATAAAACAAATCTTTATTTACATAATCAGGCATGGTTATATATAGACTATTATTCGTAATGTTTAGAAAAAAAAACGTCAACAGGTGATCTACATTGGCTGATGACGATCGTTTCCAATGCATCGTGATTTACAATCACTCTCCACTCAACTTAGTACACGATAAAGTACTTTGTATAATTATAATAATGTTAAGTGCTTAAATATTAGCTACGATATTATATAGTTATGATTTTATGAATAATGAATTATATGTAAAAGTCGATAAAAAAACAAAATAAATTACTATATATATAACATTAGAACAGATAATAATAATATAAGGATTAATACCCACAATAAAATCGATTTATCGTGAGTGTAAATTTGTTTTTTATGTACCATTCGTACCAATTTCATAACTACAACATCATAAATATATTTATAGGTACCCAGCATTACATAAATCACACGAAGACGTATACAAATACTATTGGCTGTTGCACTTTAAGTGCAGAGTTTCGGTATGACTATCTTCATCCAGAACGACTGAACATGCACTCAGCTTGAATTTATTATTTTGTGGAACCTATATAATATTATTATATCTGACTGTACATGCGTCATGTAAGCTAACTAATTGTAAAATCTAGTCAGTCCATTCTACGAAACAAGAGAGCACAATATTTAAATAACACGATAGGTATAGTATTATATATTACAGTTTAATGTTGTACTTTACCATGTAAATGTATTATGACGTTGGTTATGTCCCATGATTCTGAATTCTTTTGATATATTGCCATTATGAGCATGACCAGGACTCTGTTTTTTGTAGTATTGTGATACCTAAAAAAAAAAAATAGTTATTTATCTGTGGAAGATTTGATTACAAAAAAAAAAAAATCTGTGGTGAGATATTTGTATCGGATTAGAACCGAAGTGACAATTAGTCTTAAGTTATGTTACCAGTATAAGTTCATTGATCTAAGGCATTTATTTTAAACATAAACAAAGTCCCAAAGTTAAGACTATAAGATAGGATATTGAATTACATTTAAAATCTTTTTTGTATCGGATTGAAGCACATAATACGCCTCAGAACTAACGTAGGCGAATTCAGGAGAATTAATCAATAATAATGCAATTTTAAAACTCAAATTAAATTTATCCATTTATTTATAGAAAGCGTATTCTTTGAAAAGTTTAGATGACACAAACACTGATGTATACAATAATTTATACTAAACATGAATCTTTTTATCTATTTATATAATAATGAATTAAATTAAAATTCTTCGAATTAAATGGTTTTATTTTTTTACCATATGAAATTCGTTTCATTCTAATTTCAATACTTCAAAGATCAATAGATCTTTGAAGTATTGAAATATTGAGACTTTGAGAGTCGACAGGTATTACAGAATAAAAATTACAATGATATTATTTTTGTAAATATAAACTTATGAAATCATAACCTTTTTTATATGGGATACAGAAATAACAATAATTGAAAAATGAATATTTTATAGTTCTTCGCTGTAAATCGAATAAAAAACAAAGACAAGAAGTGCAAAACTCTTAGATATTTTTTAAATTACTTTTTCATATTTTATGGTATTTTATTTTCTACTCCATGTTAGTCTCATGAAAACGTTAAAGTATTTACTAAATTTGTACTTATTAATAATATATATTTATTAAAAAAAAAAATTGTGAATATATATGATTGGGTTTATTTAATAACTATTATATTCCAACGTTGATGTTTGATTAGGTATTAGCTTATAGTAAGGGTTTATTTAAGTATGGTTTCTAACGTTTGAAAAAATTTAATTCGATGTGCGTTAGTTAATGATAAATCCAAAAAAAAAAAATCATAATAATTAATAAGACATTATTTTAAGGGTGATTTTTGTTTTTATACTAACATAAGTTGTTTCCGGTGGCACTATAAGGTACGTTTCAATGTTGTGATCCTTTAGAAATGCATTTCTCTCGCCACCATTGCCAGGTTCTACTTGGTAAGCGTTGCCCAAATACTTGAGAGTGTCCGCAGTAATATGTATTCTCCTGTACGCCAAACGACAGTTTTCGTGTTTCAAAAAGCTATATATTATATCGTAAGTGACAAAAAAAAAAAGCGATCTATCTTACCCGGGTATTCCACCACTTTCCATTTGATTCGCCAACGTCACGTCGTTCGACCACACGTCGAACTGCCATTTGCAAAGTCCCAGGACGCCGCAGTGCACACGACCCGAGTGTATTCCTACCCTCATGTTGACGTTAACGTCCATCACGTCCCTCACCAAACTAAACGGTAAAGCAGTATATATAAAAAAAAATCCACTTACGCGAGCCAACACTAAAGATTTTTACTCCTAGTTTTTACTCCGCGCTTTAACGCGGGTGTGCACTCACGTTATAGCGTCGATCATGTCCAAACCCATCTGGACGCAACAGTTGGCGTGGTCCGGCCTGTGCTCGGGCAGACCGCTCACGCAGTAATAACAGTCTCCCAACAGTTTGATTCGCAAACACGCATTTTCTTGAGCCAATCGGTCGAACCTATACACAAACCACCAAGAATATATCAATATAAACTTTTGTCGCTTTTCGTGTCGTATCCGACTACTGTAGTGGATTGTTATATAACGAGTAAAATTCCATGCAATTTTAAGCCGATACGGCGTTTTTCGTATATCACCTCGCAAATAATTCGTTAAGTAGCCTTACGAGCTCTTGAGCTGTACACTGATCGGATAAACTAGTGAAACCGCATATGTCCGCGAACAAAATGCTACAATAAAACAGTATTATAAAAACTTCGTTTAAAACAATATTTTTAATTATATACCTATTTAAAAATCTAAATTACAAATACATTAAAAACACACTTTATTAAAAATGCTGCTTATAAATTTAGATCGGTAAGTACCTACATGTAATTTAGGTACAATGTGTTAAACAACTAGATTAGTATAATAGTGATGGAGTGATGAGCGTTAAACGTTACCTACGACAATATTCATTGTTTCGTAAACGAATTAATTAAGAGTCAACGGTGGCTTACTGGTTTCATCGGTGAACATAAAAGTGTTTGTATGGACTGCTAAGATAATCATTATGTATATATATAGTAGGTACCAATGGTGTCAGTGAAAACACTACAAGTAGGTGTTTTTGTTTGCAATTTATATAATATGTTGTTTCACTTCTAAAATTTTATATTTAAGATCTCGTTTTCATTTATACTGAAATAACTAATAACAAATTTGGCTTTTAACATTTATTGATATATCCTTCAGTTTTCTATGTTTGAAAACAATGTAATATCCTAAATAAATAAATTATTGTAGAATAGTCTGAAAAATTTTTTTTATAATATTACTTTAAAAATAATAATTTAACTGCCTCTTGCGATTTTTTTCTGAGAAAAATATTATAATAATATTTGTTCTTTTGTTTTGTTAATTAGTAATAGATTATAAGGTTTTATATTATATAGGTATTTATTTACGATATTCAGTTGATGAAAAAGTTGTTCATAATACATTTAAAATGTATTTAATAAATAGAAGATCGTAAAAATGAATTCTTATAATCTTATATCTTGTTAATCGTTTAATTGGTCATAAATATATCATAAGTGCTTAAGACACGGCTGATAGGGGGTTATCATATACCTACACTATATTATATAATATTTTGATATGATTTATTTTACTTTAGAAAATGAGGGTGGTTAATTGTATACCAATATAAATATTGCTATTTCGTAAATTAAAACAAAATTTACTTTACGTATTAAGTGCATAAATTATAAAATGTAGTTAAACACTTAAATATTGTGACGTTGTTGTTTATAGTATTAACTGTTCTATTTAATTTCAGAATGACGAAGAGCTATAATAATACTATCATTGTAATATTATTATGTAGCGATACACCGATAATTATTGTGGCTTATATTAAGAAAAATATGTTTTTTCAATTATGTTATGACACTAAAGATACCTGACATTCTCGTGCTTTTGTATATAAATCTTGTGGAACATGCTGTCATGACGTTTACCGGCGATGTCAGCCTTCATTTCCATAGCGACATGCCGGGGCAATACTGACAAAAGCAGCCTCTCCTGTTTTTAAAATACTTTGGCGTGTGTATATGAGATGATTTTTAAATTAATTTTTTATCCGTACCTGTTGTTGATTAACTTTTTGCGTAGTCAGTCTCGCCTGGACGCATTGTCTGGTCTCCAAGAATGCTTGTCTCTTTGCCACTTCGTTCGGGTAATGCATCATTACACCAGTCACGTTTGTGCACGCCAACAATAGCAAATTAATAAAACTCTGCAATTAAAAATGTGTTATTTTAGGTTATATTGTATACAAACAGCTGGTGTTGAACTTGTAACCCGAAATTGAGCCTAAAAACCGATTGAGACGGTCAATAGCGTGTTTATTATACCAGTATAAAATAAAAAATATTTGGTCATATGACATCCGAAATTTGGATCGGAAATTATTATTATTACGATTGTTACAATTGGTATTATTATAACGTTAAGATGTGGTCAAACATATTATGTATAATTTACCCCAGGGTAAAATATTTCGTACACATTTTTAATGTCCAAAACAATTTTTAAATATATTTAAAATGTAAAAACAAAATAAAGCTTTATAATATGTATCTTTTAGTTACCTGTTTTGATAGGCCGTGTTCCATTGACAGGGTGAATATTAACTGCGACAACATGAAAATAGTGCCAGCCACAATGGCATACTGTAACTTGACCGGAAGCAAACTGTAAGAAATGTAGACGAACACTAACGTGGGTACGGTGACGGCTTGGGATCTGGTAAGCACGCCGAAAGACAACTCGATCAGCAGGAAAGTGGCTAGCACCACGTAGGACACGAAACTTAGGTATACTTCGTTCAACCCGGACCGCGAAACTATGCCTATTATGACTGAAGACAGAGTGCAGACGTACATTATACATCACGTAAATAGTAACTGACTTGAGTGGGGCATACGTATACATAGTCTGGAGATCCAAACTTACCTAGGTAAATAAGTATACAACACAACAGTAGCAAGGAACATTGAACCTGAGTCTCATAGTCGGAAAGGACAACTGCTATGGCCATACACGTAAACAGTATACAGAGCAGCACCAACAAATGGACCATGTGGCTTTGGTTAGTTCGCAGAAAATATCTTTGGTACAACATTTCCACCTGTTGATGACACACTTGCAATAGGTACAATGAGATTCTACAATGTATTTTGAATAAAATTATGTCATATACATTTATATAACTAGGTACTACCTAATCGTTTTATTATTCAATCAGTAAAATTGTCTATAAATAAATGTATTTATATGGTTTCTTATATTATTGACCCAGTAATATTCTGAGTTGAAACAAGTTTCACTGGAGCGTGCACTGCGTAGGAGAAAACGCTTTTGTTCGAATTATTTGGTTAATATTTAGTGTAAAGTGATTTGAGTTAAAATTAATCCAAAGACTACAACCACGGTTATACTAATTAAAAACCAGCATTATATTATTATGCGAATGATTTAATAGTGATAATTTATTCAGTGACATAGAATTCATATATAAATATTAATAACCTAGGGATTATCTTAAGCTTTAATCTTATAAGACGCAATACCTACATACTAATTTTATCCTAAATATTATGCAGTTATTATATTATTATCATTTTAACAGAAGATCATTTATCTATTATACAAGATACTTACATGGTTAAAATTTCATTTTAACAATTATTGCTACTATATTTTTTTCGAAAAAGCACAAATAAAATTATTAAAAAAAAAAAAAAAATATATATATATGATACCTAATCAAACTTAACCATGTATCAAACAAAACATAATCAATCAAACAATGATCAATCAAACAATAATCCGTATAATAAATATTGAAAACAATTTACTAATCATTAAATGTCATCCCTTATTGTTGTGAAAAACTAATTAAAAAGAAATATATTAACAAATATCGTATGCACATTATTGAACTAAAGTAAAAAATAATATATCTATAGAAGCGACTAACTATAGATAAATGTCGTTTTAGATATATTTTAAATACTATTTCTAAGTAAACGTTAAATTAAGTAAAAATAAATTGTACTTTTTTCATAGGCGTATAGATGGACGAAATTAAATACCTACCTATATTTAAATGGAATAATATTTTATTTTGTCAGTTATTGTAATTTTGGCTAAAGAATTTACTTTTTACTTGAATGTTTTAAAAAAGTTTCATTATAATTGACTTTTGCCGTTCATTTACAATTAATATGCTTTGTTAGTGAAATTTATTCAGAGCAGGCATTGTAATTTTTATGGGAAAAAAGTTTTCATAAAATATTCGTTGTAGGTAATACTAATTGTGCTTGTGTAGTATAGGTACCTACTTAAAAAATTCAAGCCGACGGTTGAGTAACAAGTTCGGACTTAAAAATTCAAAAAAATAAAATAATAATGATAATGCAACCCCTGACCTGTAAATTATTGAACTGATGGGATGAAGTCAACAGCGTGGTGATCTTTTGGCAACATCCGAGCTTGGAAAAATCGCGTAGAATGTCTCCATTTTCGTCCGACAGACCGGGCACGAACTTGTTGTTGGGTGACAGTGAAACCCTTTCGCACGCGTCTGGCTGCTGATCGGATTCCGAGTAATTGACTGTTTCGCTGGCACCGCGGCTCTTTAACACAACATTTCGTTTTGCCATTCAATATTCACGTCACAGTCGACGAGATCGCGACGACCGCGACGGGAAAACATAATACACGACGTCATATTATAATGATAATATATTAATTAAAAGCGGGTTTGTGATACTTTATAACATCGTTTATTTCAGCAGCTTACTGCGATTCTCACGGCGTACTATTATCTACCACCCATACATACACGTCCTCAACCTCTCCGCTCATGGTAATATTCTGTGCAAAGGTATCGTGTGCGTACGCACAGTATAAACACTGCTGCAGCCGTTCGTGTTTGTTCCGAATGTGCAAGATGCGAAAGAGCTGGTGGGGAAGTAATTACAAGACGTATTATGATACATATATAGGTAGGTAGGTGTGCTAGGTAGGAGAAGGCAATTTTATCGTGTTCATTCGACTGTGCCCTATTTGTGAATAATTACTAATTATTATTTTCGAAAGCGTAATCGTCCAACATTTTAGTTAGTACACTAAATATTATGCCGTTTAAAATATTTAACGATTCAAACGTGGCTTAACGCTGAAACTTGAAACGCACATTAAAACACGCGGGTATCGTAGATTTCAGAAGCACACCAAAACAAATCCTTTGTTTACCAACTAAAATAAATTATATTTAGACTACTTTTTTTACTAGAACATAACATTTAAATATTAGATAATAGGTACCAATAATATGGTAGCAGATATTATACCGACTGGAGTTGCTGCTGGATTATTGAATTTATTATTGCGGGCTTATATTGTAACTGACACTTATTAGACTATAAAATATACGTTGTACATAGTTATTCAAGTACACATTGTTATATAAAAAAAAAAAATACTTTAAAACAACAATAAATATAATCTCAATGTTCAAAATGTAAAATTAATTAATATAGTTAAGTAGTATTAATTTAGATAGGAAATTTGAAACCACAAAATGTGATTTTTCTATAAGTTTACCATGACGAATTACTATATTATTTTGTTTTACCAGCTATATATTATGCTCACTATTTTATACCATGCATGGTCAAACTTTAAAAAATGATTTTGTTTTCATAATTTTTATTGTTAAAACAAGAATATATAGGTATATTATCTGAAATGCTTATTGACAATCAGTGTTAGGACTTATCTAGATAATTATTTTTTATCTTTTATCTTATCTAGATAAATACGTATAACTTATCTAAGTATTTATTTTAGATAAAAATTTTCACTTATCTAGATAAATTTACCAGATAATTTTTTTGGTGAAAATGATGCTGATGTTGGTCAGTTGCTTTATGAATCGAATAGTTCTGATTGTACTAATTTCAATTTACCTGATCACCTGACATATTTAACAAATTTTATATTGTACCTTTAATAAATATTATTAACTAGGTGTATTTTGTTTTTGGTCCACTCGACATCTACTTTACAGCAGGATGACTTCCTCAATTCGTATTTATACCTTTGTTACTCCCTTAGTCCCTTGGCTCTTATTGGCTCTTTATGTAATATACCTATGTTGAAGTTCATGTTTGGTGATACACATGATATAATAAATTAAGTCAAACGTAAAAATTTTATATTCCTAGGCATAAAATTAAAGGACATTAAATATAATATAAATATATTTTTTAAATTAGTTGTTTTAATTTTAATTTTTATAATTATCTGTTATTTATCTAGATAAAATATTTTTATCTTTTATCTTTTTGTTAGATGAATTTTATTTGTTTATCTTTTATCTGTATCTTAGATGAAATTTAGTGTTGTTATCTTTATCTTTATCCAGATGATTTTTTTGTTATCTGTTCCTAACACTGTTGACAATATGCAGGTTCTCCCATCAAACCAGTCTGCTAAAGGCAGTATAATTTTCAAATTATTTACTTTTTTCAAATATAAGTTTTGCAAAATAATTAAGTACTATAATATCAGATAATAAAAATTAGTTCATTAAATAAGATGATTTTATTTATAATTTACCAACAGAAAAAAAGTAAAATTGATTTCCTTGTGTTATTGTTATTTATAATTATAATACAGTAATAATCTTCGAAAATACGATTTAAAAAAAAAAAATACCTAGTTACAAAAATTTAAATATTTTAGGAGAACAAAAATAGTGAAGTATTCTGTATATTTTATAAAAAATTTAAATCCTTAAAAGTGGTTAATTATAAAAAAATCTAATTATGTTATGGCTACAATAAATTGTCAATTAAAAAAAGTTTAAACAAAAAAAAATATATACATGATTAAAAACGAATTAATTGATTTTTTTGTTCATCATTACTATAAAATATTATTCAGAGATTTTTACATGGTGGTTTCGACGTCATTAATGGAAATTAAGGAAAAATAACCATAATGTTGATGAACGCAGAATAAATATAAGAAAATCTTGCACACGCATATGTTCTGTGATAATATATTGTAAATATTGTATGTATTATTTTATACCTATTCATTCGGATTGTTGAAGTTAGTTTTATACATTCTCTTATTTATATTGCCTGTTTTTTTTTTCTTTATTGATATTAAAGGCTTCAACAGCTAGGTCATTAGCCTGTGGATGTGGTTACATTATCATTAATGAGTAAATATACAAATAAATAACTAAGTTCTAAATTAAGGTTACGTTACAGTTGTGGTATATGTGGATTTTACAGTGATATTGTTTATTTACAATTGCCTGTTTTATGTGATTGTATTTAATGATTTTACAATATGGATTAAATATTAAAATAATAGTAATTCATGAATTCTAATTAACTGACAATCTTTAGTACCTAATTCTAATTGTATGATAATAGTGAAAGTTCAAATAAATGGATTAGGAACTTCATTGATAAACAAAAAAAAAAAAATCAATTAAACCATTTTTCATATTTTATTATATGAAGTCACAGAAGGAATCAGTGTTTTTTAATCGAGATAGTAACAAGTAGGTAGTTAAATTTAAATCGATCACTTACTAATAATTTAGTATTTACATTCTTATACCTTAGAATTCTCGAAATCGCTGATGTACCTGTTATTAATACTTAAAAATGAATTCACCATTTAATAATAATTTGATTTTTTCTGTTTTTGTTTAAGGTTTCATAGTAAAATTTTTAATTTACTTAAGCTATGATATGAACAAAAAAGAATAGTCATGATAATAACTTAACAAAAAACAATTGTTTATCATGTGCAAAATTATGTTGATTTAAAAAAATGAAGCTAACAAAATTGATTACGATCTAAATGTAATTAACATACAGTTACAATGTAATAAAAACAATATAAAATAAATACAAAAAATCTTATATGTACCACACAATTAAATAATCAAACAAAAATTATAACAACGTCGCTTCGAATAATTATTTTAAAAACTGCTTTATATGAAATTGATTTTAATGAATCATATGAAACTGAAATACTTGACACGTGATTTCGAAACACTAATAAATACATACCTATAAGCCATATTAATCTTAAACATGGGACATAACCATCACAAACAATTCTGCCAACCATATAATGTTTTAACTGTTATTTGTATATATTAATAAGTACTTACGACTAGATAGTGATTATTTTTTTATGCTTGATAGTTCAGTAGGCACATTATAAAGAGTTAAAATAAACTTGAATCATCAATTAAAAAATAATTTTGTGAGGTAAAAAGAAACATTACCGATTTATAATACTTCTATATGTGTTATGACACTCAACACTCGCGCGTCTGATATCTTACGAGGTTATGATGAATATATTATGTTAGAAGAATAGTATATTAGAGTGAGTATTACTTACTCAGCTAATCTATCTCTACTCTATCTAATATACAAACCCAATCATTATTAGTGTATTTTAATGTTAAAACCACCTAATCCGAACCCTTTCAATTCAAATGTTGGTTTCAGATTTTACTACTAGAATTCTTCTAAGATGTTTTAATTGTCGAGAGATCCGAAATTCAAAATAAATTTTATAATTATTATCAGTGTCATCAGATGATATTTTTTCTTTTAGTCTGCAGTTCATGTTTAATTAATAATTGGCATCTAGTTAATATAAAATATTGAACCACATTTTATGTTTATCACTATGGTGGCTTTGTACTCGAATGATTTATTTGAATTTCGAGTGTTGGATGAAAAATTTGATTTTCAAAGTTTATAACATTTCATTTTCTATATATATATTTCATACGGATGATTCAGATTATTAAAAATAACAATATTGTTCAATAATTCATGCTGTTCATGTAAAAAAAAAAAAAAAAAAAAATGGTCAGTTTCAAACTTTTAACTTTCAAACCTTCTACTTGTTGGGCCAAATGTATAAGAAGATAGTGCCCTGTATAAATTTGACAGTTTAAAAAACCACGTTATTTAATTAATTATTTATAATAGTTGTGCCTAAAAATAGATAAACCAGATAAATGTATCCGTAATTTTTTTGAAAACGACTGAAAAGTTTTGAAACTTATATCATTGTAGATTGTAAATCCGCCTGTTTTCAATAATCAATTTATATATAGATAGGCTCAATCAGAAACAAAACATTTGGAACACTCTGACTACTCGAAAAAATATGTACCTACACCCAAAACTTTAGCAACAGTAAACCTCAAAAATACTTTTTCTGCACAAAAACTTATACAAAATAAATTTAAAACTGACCAGAAGATTATCTTGGCCTTAAAAAAAATACAAGTAAACTATTGACTCCACAAATATATAGAAAATTATTATAGCGATAAATTGTATAGATAAAATACATCCATCCTTAAGAGACATCAAACGTAAATCTTTTATAACGCTCAATAATATTGTTCACGAACTATCAAATAAAAAATTTTCACGTTAAAACCGACTTTAAGTGATAATTAAGTAAGATAATTTCGTTCTAATTAAGATACAAATCCACTGATTCGTACATATTGTCAAACAGAATTTAACTGTAATAATATCATACTGTATTTTCTTTTTTTTTTAAATGTATACAGAGTGTCCCACAGAGATCTGACAAATGAAATAACTTTTGTTCTAATCAATATTTTAAAAAAATTTCTTTTAAATATAATTCATAGACACTTGTGCTAAAATTTTTAGAATACATTTTTTATTTTTTTATTCTGAAAATAAAAAACTTAAAATTGTTAAACAAATTTTTCGAAATATTCAATATAGTCAATTTGTAAATCTGATTTTTAGAAAAATGTATATGGTAAAAACACTTATTTAAGTCAAATGGCTGATTTTTTACAATTTTTTTAAATATCAATATTAAGTAAATTACGATCTAGTTTATTTTCAGTATTAAAAAATAAAAAATGTATTCTAAAAATGTAGGGCAAGTGACTATGGATTATATTTAAAAGAAATTTTTTTAAAATATTGATTAGAACAAAAGTTATTTCATTTGTCAGAATGTCAGATCTCTTTTGGACACCCTGTATTATAGATATTTATTACTTATTATTAGTATTTATTAAAATATTCAACTTTCCAGTGGACATTTTTTTTTTTTTTTTTTTGATAAAGGTAGACAAACGTATAAGGAATTTAGAATTAAATTTTCAAACCTTAGATTTATATATCTTATAAATTAAAAAGCTTTTCCGTGAAAAGAAATACAATTTAGGAATTTTAATAAGCAAAAACGGCGAATTAATACTAGAAGCTAATCAAAAAGCTAAAAGATGGAAAGAATATCTAGAAAAATTATACGAGCATAATTAAATCATGATATTTGAGGAAAAGAATAATATAAATGAGGAGGATAAAGGAGATTATATCATACATACAGAATTTGATCATGCGATTGACTTCCTTAAAAACAATAAAACGTGTTGATGAAATCCAAGCCGAGTTACTTAAATACACAGACGTAGTTGTTAGAATAGAATCGTACAAAATATGCAATGAAATATATTTAAAGGGAAAAACCATTAGTGATTTCGATAAGGGTGTTGTGGTAATGTTTCCAAAAAAAAAAGAACACAAAAATGTGAAGAGGAGAGAACATTAAACCTCATCACACATGCCTCCAAAATCATAACCAAAATCATCAAAAACAGAATAGATAAAATGATAGAAGAAAATCTGGGTAAAGATCAATTCGGATTTAGAAAAAACATAGGAATCAGGGAGGCAATCTTACACTAAGAGTACTAATTGAAAAACTGATCAGAAGAAACAATAAGATACATTTATAGCCGGTGTCGATTTGGATAAATCGTTTGATAATATAAAGTGGAGTATATTATTCAATACTCTAAAAACAATATTTGCAATTAAGTATTATGACAGAAGATGCATCTATAATTTATACAAAAACCAAACTTTATTAGTACGCATAGATGGAAAAGAAGAAATAGCAAAAATTTAAAAAGATGTACGACAGGGCTGTAACCTATCACCGATGCTATTTAATAAAAAAAAAAACACACACACATCATTGTAAAATCAATACATTCCTTGCTCCGCTTATAATCCAGAAACAGTTTCTCAAAAAATATTAAAATATTTGGGTACACGGTATACTGTCAACAATTACGATACACTTAAATTTATCAGCATATATTTTAGATATTACACGTCTGCAAACAAATTAAGAATAAAATATTGTTATATGACTAACTTGTTGAGTTGAAAATTTTATTTATTTACTCGGCTTTAGTGGAATATATATTACAACAAAAATATTATAACAACTGTGATATCATTCTATTATTATATGAATATTTTTTAACATAATTTTATATAGCATCATAATACATTTTCTCTTTAAAGTTATACATTAACCTTACGGATGAAACTGAAAAAAAAAAGGTTTTTCTCTTTTAGAACCTATTATATTATATTATTCTGTTGTTCGTAAAATTGATTGTAAATGTACTTTTTCCAGGATAATAAAAATGGTGTTTAAAATAAATCACATACATTACTTTTAGAAGAAATTTAATTTATTTGTTTTTGTGTATTTTTTTATAAAGTAATTTTTTTATACAGTTTTTAATAATTCTATTTATTTTGTAAATATTATGTAGGAGTACCTATCGTTATTATTTTCTTTTTGAAACGTAACGTAGGTTGTCAATAATAATAATTGCTTCAGGGATAATCGGTCGTGTCATCTTGCACATCATTATATTGTACACTCGATCGATTATGCATGACATCATAACAAAATATATTGTTGTGGACATAGTTTTTAATTTTAAAGGAAATTAAGAGGAGTAATTAATGTTATTGGTAATTTTAATTTTCATAAAACATCCACAGATCTAGTTATATATATACACTGTAGCAGCGTTTCTGATGTTCTCGAGGGCTTTCGGTGATAATTTATTCAATTACATGGGTATTTCCTTTCGTGCTTATACATATTGCATAACCACCGGGCAAAAGTTCAAAACACACATATATACACATAAAAGGGTACAAGACACACGTCACACACATTAGTGCTCATCAACGTATACTGGTGCGTGATAAGTTAATATAATAAAATATATATATTTATACAAAACTATTCTTGCATTTACCTTGTATCATTTAGCTATCATTGTGGATAGTTTGATTAATATGCTTTTCGAATATATTTTGTGGTATAGTACCTAATTTTGATGTATAGAAAAATTAATATTATAATTTATTAATTTTACCAGCAAAGGAGTTGGCGAGTCAGAAGCTGTGGAAAAATGTTGATAAACCGCCCAATTAGTGCGTCTTTGTGTTTGCGGTGATGATTCCATTTCCGTTATAGACTCTTCTGCTGTTTTGCGGTGCTGTCGAAGGCTCGCCCATTTTTTCGGCGTTCTCTACATAACACAAAATAAAAAAAAAGGTTATTATCATGAATTGTATAAGAGTGAACAGAGCTTTGGTTACGTGTAGGACTCATATTATATAACTATTGGAAATTATGTGATAGTAATCACGATAAGAATATTTAAAATCAAAAATCGTACCTAATAGTTATTTTCACCATTTAAAATTATTAAATAATCATCAACATTTATTTTTTGCAACTATAACATATAAACAGGGCAATTTTAAATATCAATTTAATACACAATACATGAATGTATATGAATTGTGTATTTCATATTATAATAATATCACCATTTGTAATGTAACTATATTATTATGTTGACGATCATAACTATTCAATTTTGATTAAAATTACAAAATATTATGACTTAAATACTTTAGAAAAATAATTTTATTGATGCATACTTAAACTTTTACTAACATTAATTTCAGTAAAATATTGCAAGATAATAATTATTTTGTAATTTTTAAAAGCACACTATATAATATTGCCGCATATTATACATTTTTACAGACAAATTAATTCTGTTCTTCAGCATTATTAATTATGAAAACAAGATGGTTGTAAAGGTAAAACCGTGGTAAATGTAAAATCCACTATCTTTCTAGTGTATTATGTAAGGGCCGAATGTTTGTATAATAATAACAGTAATCTTCTGGATATGCTCTTCTTCCGGGAATTTAATTCGATTTGATTTTAATCTTTAACTATTTGATAAGCATATCTCAGATTGGTACTATCTAACGACTAATGGCTACCGAAATGCTAGGATTTTGCCATTTAATAATGGTATATTTAACCTTAGCTACATATAACCTATGTATAAAACATATTCTATTTATATAATTTAAGTATTATTTGTGTCTCAAAATAATGTTCTTTATTTTAATTGAATAGTTTCTGAAAAAAAAATGACTGGGATTTTCTGATTTAACACGCAAATTATTCAATGCGCAAGTCTCATATCAAATAATAAAGGCTTGTCTATTATATTTTGGTGACTTTCATTAGTGCACAACATACGTATTATTGGCTTTGTTGTATGTTAAAAAATAACATCGTTTATAATATATCTATAATGGTAAGAATATAATAAAAAATAATAATATAATAATACATGTACAAATATTATATAGTATCAATCGTATCAGATCCGAAAACAAAAAGTTTTATGTGGTCCATCTCATATAGGTAGGTGTTGTAATGTAATTAAAACAATATGGCATTGTTTTACTTTTGATAAGATCTCTTTAAATTGGTATTTTGTTTTTTTTTTCACCCAAATACAATATATAATATATATATATATATGTATACGCACTTTGGGATTCAAGCTGATCCAATTTGGCATTGTCTCTAACGTCGAGATCTTTGAAATTAGATATAATGTTTGGTGAACCGTTTTTTCACCATTAAATCTTGATTTTAGTAACTCGACTAGTCTAACTATAATTAAATGATTGATATCAAGGACAAGCACATTTCACCTATATGTGTATAAATACACACACACACACACACACACACACACACACACACACACACACACACACACACACACACACACACACACACACACACATATATATATATAACTCGGGAATTTCTACGGTACATTAATAATATAATAATTTTGATAGAAAGTAACTAGTAATCCTACCTGTTAAATTACCATCAATGAATTATCATTTTGTTTATCTTTCTAATACCAAATCGCTTGGTACATTAAACAATAATTATTCTGCATCTAATTGTAATAATTTGATATATTTAATATTTATCGATATTTACCTTAATATTATAGTTGCCTGTAATAAGGACAACAATGATAATAGATACGGCAGTATTGTAGTAGGTACTGAAATGTACTTTTTTGCAAAATTGAACAAGTTGGTGAATTATTTTAACTTAATTAAGCAAAGTTTGAATAAAAATTCAATGAGATAAAATTTAATAATAATTAATAATTTATGAATAATTCAGTTCAGTTCTAAGTATATTAATTACAATTAAATTAACTTATTATAGTTACATTTTTGTAGACATTTTGCGATAAATGTGTCTGAATAGTATTCTCAGAGAACTCGTTAAATAAAATAATAAAAACAAAAACAGTAATAAATTGGGATATCAATTCATTTATTTTCAAGGTTAAGATATTCTATACAAAAATAAAACTCATTTATAAATTGTTACTAAATATTATAATTATCGAAATAAATTGAAATTGCTTATATTATATATTTTTAAAACAACTATGGTCCAGTCTTATATTCATGCTGATACAATATATTTGTTTTATCGTTTTATTTTAATACTATCTACATATAACATTAATTCGAGACACTTGAACGATCGCGTAAAAAAGTGCAAGCCTAATCATTAATTGACAAAAAATAAGTTTTACTAACAGTATTTTATTACGATATACCTTATACCTAATAAAGTAATAACTTATAATATTGTAGACTCATATACTATAAAAGATCATAATGAAATTATAATATCATGATAACGATTACGGTGAGATACTAATAATTATACTGGCGAGTTAAGTGTAATATGATAAATAAATTATAGTGTTCTGGGGTAAAAATGGTTAAAAAAAGTTTAAAACATTAGATCCCAAGGATACAATTAAAATTAAAAATGTTTATTAAATTATTTATTTTTTATAATATTATTAACCCATCTGTTCCGTTGATTTGAGTTTGAAAACCAAATTAAATAAATGGTTATAATAATAATAATAATAATAATAATAATAATAATATCATCATTTGGGGTTACTTACAGTTACTACTCTAATATTGCTATAATTTGCAGTATAATAGTTATATACACCCAGGGTTGGTTAAGATACTAAAAAAAAGTATCATACCTAATACATAATACATACATTTAGTGTATCAAGATACAAGATACATGTGTCAAAGATATTTTGGAACATGATACATTTATACTTCCAATCGAATTTTATTGATTATTAAAATTAAAACGTCTATACATAATGCACTATACTGTCAATACATTAATACTTATAAAGTCATAATTATATTAAATAACACAATAAGTCAATACCTATGTACACATTATAAATTTATGACTAGGGCTGGGACTTCGATGCACTTTGCATTGTTTTTCAAAGCTTACTGTGCAATGCTCGTCTAGTCACAAATTTATTTTATGTACATTTGAATGAGAATAAGAAAGTTTATTTTGCATTTTTTAGTTTTTAGGTCATTTTCTTAATTTTTTAGGGCATTTTAGAGTTTTTGGAGCATTTTTTGAGTTTTTGGAAACCAAGTGTATGAAACTTGAACGAAGTCCACGTCAATGAGATTAAGTCTATCCAACTATGTGTACAACTTTTTTTTTTAGATTCATACTAAAACTATGTATTTACAGTTAACACTTGTAATAGATTTTTATAATGTATTTTTTAAAACTTTTTATTGTAATTTACACTAAAATTATTAAAAATAAAAATTTTTGTAGATTTATTGCCCTTTTTTAGGGAATTTTTCGGGGTTTTTTAGGGCATTAAAATCCCAGCCCTATTTATGACTAATACATGAATACATCTCTATATAATATAAATACACCAAAATTAATTAATTACATAACAATTACATCTTTATTTGTACTTGAATAATATCGTTCATTTATGTGAATAATTGGTTATGGTCTTATGAACTTATGAGTTCTGAGTTATCTGTATAACTATAGATAAGTATACCGTATATAGGCTACGGACACACGGGCACCTTAATATAATTTAATGCTCTTTATATTATTTTACAAGGTTTAAAATTGTCTAGTACATTTTTTTTGTTATCGTTAATTTCAATTTAAATGTACCTGGACAATGTTTCATAAAAATACTATCCGTGAAGATCTAATATCAAAAATCGATATGTCTTGATACTATATTATATATTCAGTACAAATTTTTACAACAGCAGCATCTTGTATCTTTTGGCAAAAAAAGATACAAGATATAAGATACAATTGCATCTTTGATAATGCCCAACCCTCTATAAACTTTTAGATATTTGATGAATAAATAGGTAATAATATAACTAAGAAATTCGAGTGGGTATAATATTACCTATTGAAATGTGTTTGCTGTCTATGTAACGTTTATAATATTCACGTAAACATGACGTATCCTAATAATAATAGGTATGTACAGTCAATAAAGACGACTATATATATAGGATAGTGTGGTAGCATAATAATAATATTATCATAATACCTCTATACACACGAAATATTTTGAGTTTGGTTGACTGGTTAAACGACTATACTACTGAAGTCGCGTCGCCTGCAGTTGTGCGATGAAATCGATTAAAAACAAATAAAATATCACGTCGTGCTTTTGTTATCATCGTATATAATAATATTGTTGTGCAAAAACAGTCTCCAAATTCACTAAGATCATCATAGGGACTGCAGAACAATCAATAGGATACTTAAAATATCCCTCCAAAAAAACACCAGTTCCGTAGTGGAACAATAAAATTAAACAATATATCTCTAAAAATAAAGCACTGAAACATTTATAAAAACCAGATCTCTCGAGGACCACATCAAATTAAAAGAACCCAGAACTAAAACAAGATTCTTGGTAAAAAGCAACAAAACCATAACATGGCGAAACTTTACCTCCAAAATAGATGCTCAGACTGATCCCCATATAATATGGAACAAAATCCCCTCATTAAAGGGACGGAAAAAACACAACAATATATCTCTCTCCGACAATTCATCTTTAAACACCGATCCATCTTCAATTGCTCACCTCCTTAGACAATAATTCGAAAAAAACTCCAGCGATGAAACGTACAGCCACAACTTCTTAAGGAATAACGAAAACTTACCACTATCTCAACACTTTTTAATATCGCCCCAAAATATCCATCAGACTTACTTATAAATAGCCATATAACCCCGAAAAATGTGGGTACCGAAAAAATAAAGGTACATATAACAGTCTATCCAAAATAAATACAGAAATCCAAAACGCATACACCGAAAAAGTATGATCAGTCTTGATTTGATGAAAGCCTATGATACAACATGGAAACCACATATTTTAAACAGCCTCACTAAAATACTAAGCCAAAACCAGATGTTCAGTTTTATCGGTCTTTTATCGGTCTGTGGTCAAATTTCCTATAAGTATAGGACACTATTATCTTTACAGACTCCCTCAGTTTGACCAATAATATAAAAAACACATATAATTCTTCAGGCACCGGCCTATATATTCAAAATAAAATCTAAACCTTACAATTTCATAATAACTTCAAAATCAAACTCTTTTCCCTGGAAATTCTAACATAAAAGAAAACGAACTCGCTGATATTGCAACCAAAAATGCTATCACATCTTCACAATCATCGCCCACACAAATCATTTCCTCCAGTGACATACGAATGCTCATAACAAAGAAGGAATCAAAGGTGGACATCTTATTACACGAAATTAAACCATATAAAACATAACAGTGATAATTGAACATTTCCCTTTGAAATTCACAGAAAATTCGAAGTAAAAATAACCAGAGTTATTACACTAAGAATTAGACACACGAAAATCTCCCACAGTTTCCTAATGTTCAAAGAAGAACCCCCAATATACACAATCTGCGGTGTTCAAGTCACCATATACCATATATTCACGGAATTCCGAACCTACGACAGTACCCGAAGAAGCCACAACCTACACGAATCACCAACAGAAACTCTATGCAATCACCCTCAATCCATTACCAACATCATTCATTCATCACAGCTGCCAATCTTATATCCAAAATTTAATATGACGTACATATATATATATAATTTTTGTAATTTCTGTAATTTCTAATTTTCGCACTGTAAGTCCAATGGCCCATGTTGCCGAGGCTATTACTAATAATAAAAAAAAATAATAAATAATAAAAACAATATTGTTGTACGACACGACGTCAGCAGTACGCTGAAATTTAGTTTGCGACAGATCGTTTCGGTTTTTTATTTTGAGAGTTTAAGCAAGCAGACTAGCACTATGTGGAAAATTCAGCTGACGGTCGTGTTCTGTCGAGAAAACTGTAGCTATTTTAGCATCGTACAATAATAATAATTATAGGTACATCGTATATTATAAGGACAGGACAGCATGAGTTGGCGACGATTACACGACGTGCAATATTATGCGATTAATATTATATATTATTATTTATTATCATAATATTATGAAAAAGGTAGCGGCCCGTGAGCAGATTTCGAAATGAAATTTCGTGTCTTATAACGTATAATATGGTCGTGAAAGGTACCTATATATGTATATATTATTATAATACGCGTATAGCGTTTATTATATCCAATGTTTAATATAATTTAATTTCCTTTAAAAAAATTGTGCGTACAATATTATAGGTATCTATACCTATGGTGTAATATGTATAATATAATGTAAAAGTATTATGCCCTTCTCCGCGTTGTCAGACAGTCACTTTAGTGCGACAATAGTCGCAATAGTGCGTAGCGTGAGTGTTATAGCCTTATATATATAGTATTAATATGTATATTGCGTGTCGAGTAGAAGAAATTTGTGTTTTTAATATTTCACCTCCCGAGAATACCTTTCATGTCGAGTAAATAACCGCTGTATAGTATGGAATAGGCGTGGAATATACGTTTCTATGTGTATGTGTGTGTAACTATTATAAGACGTTTGGGTGGAAAAATAAAATAAAAATGTATTATACAACGATATTACACATTAATAGAGACGTCAGGGAGCTAGTTAAATCTAAATCTTACCGATTATTAAGGTAAATTTTATGATATACATTTTTGATGGAATATTTTTTTTTGGACAGAATTGCATTTTTGTATTACCGCAGTGGGTACCTACTCTAATTTCTGGTAAAAATATACAGTGACAAAATTTCCCAATAAATAAAACAAAATTGATGGAACAAAATCAATTGCAATGTATGAAAATAAAAATTAAATTAGTAAAGTTTACAAAATGTATACCTTATAATTAATAGAATTTAAATTCTAAATTTGCTAATAATTTTAATTTAGAAGAGTATCAATGCCTGCAATTAAATGTCATGATATATTGATATGTCACTGCATATAAATAATACTGAATAATATTCTGTCTTAAAATAGAAAATATAAAACAATCATATAAGTATAAAATTATAATTGATGACAATAATAATTTTTTTTTTAATTACAATTATACCAATGCATTTGTTTACTAATTTTTTTACCAATAAATTCTACTTCTTTATATTTTCACACATGTTACTATACAATTAGGTACACGTCTATTGTCGGGTACTCGGGTTGCGACAGCAACTGATGGAATTTCACCTATAATATGACCGTTGACAAATCAGGCGTTGTTGTCTTCTTCGTTTCACTAGTATTATAGTAGTTAAATTTGTGCTCACCCTACGCTCGTGTGCACGCGTATCACACGATTTTTGGAAAGAACGCGATTGAAAACTCTTTGTCTGTATTGCAAAAAGTCGTGTGTTATACTCAAAATAAACAATCTGTATCATTAATTATACTTGACACAATAAGAATATTAGATACAAGTTGACAGGTCATGAGATATTGATGAAAGGAACCACCCATTGTTGACACTTTCTGTTAGATTAATAATACTTTTAATTTATTTAATTAATTAAATTTAATTTAAGAGATCACAGCACCAACTACGCTTCAGACGTCTTGGAGGATTATCAGGTATTGTGGGAGTGGCCAAGTTTTTTATAATTTGATTTGGGTGATTATTTAGGTGGCAACAGAATATTTTGTAAAATATTTTTGCTTCGTAATTTATTGTTTTGAGTTTTAAGTCGGTGTGTAGTGTATGATTTGGCACGTAGGGTGGAGCATTCATCAGTTTTCTAAGTGCAATATTTTGAAAGGTTTGAATTTTTGAGATGTTTGTCTTTTTCACATTGCCCCAAAGTTGAAAGCCGTAGGTCCATAGTAGTTTTAATAACGTTTTGTACATAAGAAGCTTAGTTTTAGCGGATTTGTATTTATTATTACATAGTCAAGGTTTAAGCAAGCGGAGACGATGATTTAATACTAATCTTTTAGTTCTGATGTGATGAACCTAAATTAATCTTTGATCAAGAGTAAGGCCGAGGCATTTTATTTTTGGAGAGTAAGAATTTAGAAGGGCCGTATAGAGCTACACCAGGACAAAGAGTATGTTTGGGGGTAAAGGATGTGTGAACTGATTTATTCTGGTTAGCTTATACACTTGTATTTTTATTAAATTTATTACATTGTATTGCAATGAGAAGCAGATATAAACAGATAGACATAGACACACACAGACACTCACACTCACACATGAATATATTATATAAATAATATTGTCCACACGTTGGTCGGAGGAATAGGGTATATTTATCTCGCAACGGTGGGAAAATAATAATATCGCATAGTGTAGTGTGATAAGTGATTAGATAACACTGTTGTTCACGCTCACGGGTATTGATTATTAATTATTATTATATTATTCGAGTTTAAACTTTTATGTTTTACATTCTGTGTTCATTATTATTAAAATATATTCGAAGCAAAATGAACGAGTGTCTATCTCTATAGAATTATTGTGTCACCTAGCCGTACACGCATTTCCGGCTATCCCTACGAGGCCCTACAAGAGGCATTGTCGTCATCGTGTATATTTTGGTACTGTTCCAGTGCGTGGAGATGCGGCTGAACTTTGCCAAACCAACGCGAATTTTGCCAAAAACGTGATTATTTCTAGGTTTGGCTAACCATCGTTATGGGCTTATGGTTATTATTATTTTTTAGTTTGTTGATTTTATCGTCATGGAAAGCTTTAGAATTATTACTATCTAGTAAAACACGAAACACTATTAATCACAGTGTCGTGTAATCACTATATTGGATACTAATAATTATTGCTATTAATTATTAGGTTACGAATCATGTAGATTTTTTTCCAAATCATAAAATTCCGAGATACGTTAATATATATTTGTCTATTTTTAAACACTAGTGATGATTGCCAACAGTTGTTGCTCTTCGTGTATTAACCGTACTCCAGTTATTATATAATAGTAAAATTAATTATATTATTACTTATTACCTACTCAATAGTAATACATAGTTATTTACTAAGCACGCACATCACATTTCTTCATTTAATATTTGTTAAAATTCTAATTTTTGGTATTTTCCAGTACACAACTTAAAGGCCATAATTTAAAAAAATTAGATTATTGTACGCTAAGTGTTCTATGGTGATGAAAACTTTTTTTTCTCAAATGAAAACCACCTTGTTTTATGGAAATCGTTAAGCAGATCATTTTTATAAAATATTGATGTACACCAATCAAAATTTAAGCGAATGATTTATCCGGTTTATGAATTAAGACACTGTGGTTATATAGGTTTAGATAAATTGTAGGCTATGATTAAATATAATAACATAAAAATCACTTGTTCGAATTTCTATTAAGATGCATCAATTTATAAATAGGATTCTCATTACTAAAAAAAAAAAAACTATGGAGCGTAATACAGCAAAATAAAGCAGCATTTAAGCAGTCGTACTTGAAAGTTCTCAAATATAGAATTTGATAAATTCATCATTAAAGAACAAAAGGAATTGAGAATACCGAAAGAATCACTTTGTGTGAAGGTATAATAATAATAAAATAATATGTACTTGTATAAACATCAGATCTTAAGGTTAAACCGATTATTTTCTATTATTATGAATATAATAATACGTCATGCTCTCGAGATAATATCAGTGGTTAAAATCTACGAGGTGGATACAGGGTAGGTAAATAATTTTTGTAAAAAATATATATTTTTTCCTTGTAGTTGTTCGTCCTCAACGGTTGAACAGCTTCGATACGTTTGGTTAATAAAAGTAAAGAAAGAAATTTTTTGAAAACAGAAATAGAATTTGTAAAAAATACTATAGGTAAGTGTATTTTATGTGTATAATATATATAATATATAAATGATTTTGCTACAATATCGTTTGAGAATTCATGTGATCAAAATTCAAAATGCATATTATACGCTTAACTACGTAATATACACTGTGCTTAGCATAATATTATTATATCATACAATATAATACCTGGGTATACTCGGTATAATTATATATAACTACCTATCGCAGTTATAAAACCAGCCAGACATTTGAACTGTTTATAGCGTCCATGTATCGCTTCAACCATGTACACGCGTAAATAATTATTTTGTGGTATCTCATAATACTTTGGTACGAGCGTAGACATATTAGGTATATTATATTATATTATAATTTATGATAATATATAATATTTTATATAATATTATAAATTATGCCAAATATTGTATAAAATATTATAATTTATATTTGGGAAGACATCGAACACGATGCGTGCTGTTTTTAGTGTTAATTAATGTTTGTTTATTAAAGTGGTTATACCTATTATATTATTACATTTAATTATATACTGAGTGAGGGGTTCGACGGATACATGAGGCAAATTGTTATAACAATATTGGTTGAACCACTATACGCGCGTGCCCTTTTCGGGCCTGGCGTGTTGGCAGTGTGTACACCCTGAGCATATTGAAGCAACACTTAAGCTTATCTTCGGGTCAATGATACGCGTTCTTGGGTTTTTCGGCAATATTTACGTTCGACGAAAACTGTAAGCAACCCTTCTGGCAACTTGCAACCGAAAGTAGCGTAACAAACACCAGACTTAAAGTTTAATTCATATATCCAGTATTGTATACTTATACATATTGTACAGACGATAGCGTATGCGAGTCATTGATTATCGTTCAAAGAGCGTTCGACGAAATGAGACTACCTATACATTATATTATTATATACTTTTAAATTATATGGTATAAAAATATGTATGATATATTATGTAGGCATTCCAAAGGTTTGCGGAAAGTAACTCAGTATCGGAAAGTACGACTGTATACAAGAAGATTCAACAAACCTGTAGCTAACTTATATTTTTCCCTTTAATAATTAATTTTTTAAATTCTGATTTTTAGAATTTTCAAATGACATAAATATCATATTTTCAAACCATTAAAAATGAAGAGAGGTCCTGTGGTGATATAAACATTTTTAGATCTTCTATTTTTCAAATGGGTACTGTGAATTTTTAGTTGGATAATTTTTCTGAAAATATTAATGTAGGTAGGTATCTAATTTAAAATTCAAACGAGTAGTTTCTGAGTTATTAAAGTATGCTAGGGATAATATTTCTCAAAAATGGTTTTACAAAAATGTAAATTAGATGTAACATTAAATCTACTATTTATTATACTTGGGCCATTTTAGCAAATTAAAAATGTTGATGGATTAATATCAATTACTTGCTAAAATTTTTAAATCGCCATAGCTCTAAATCTTAACCACATCTTCCAAATCCATCAACATAGATCTTTTGTTCTTAATATAATAGTATTGCAAATTATATCACCCAAAACTACTCGTTTAAATTTTGATTTCAATACATCAAAATGATCAGATAAATGTTTCTCCAAATAATTTAAAGTAGACATACGAGGGGTTCTCGAAAATTAAACATCAGTTTGTAACTCCATGGGACACTCATCAAGCAGTACAAATATCTCAAGAATTTGAAAATATGGTCTTTAGGTCTTTAAAAACTCCACAATTCAAATTTAAGATAAGTGCATATTATTGAATAAAAAGGACGTAAGAACTCTCATCTGATCATCCTTCAAATAAAAATTAAGCCGTCATAACTTAATAAAATTGTTAATTGTACTTAATTTTAAAAACCTACATATTATATAGTGGCAAAATATACAAATACGAACGCGTTCTACGTGACAATGGAACCGCCGAGTAAAAATAATTACACATGACGTATTTACTGTAAAATACCTGTAATGTAATAATATTGATATATTATCGATAAGTTTTAGTCGATTCGCGTTATTGAAATTATATTTTTACCATATTATATACTACTTAGTATACTAATAATATTGTGTGCCGTGGACAGCTGTAGGATTATTTTTACTAAATACAAACTGACAATTTATTACAGCCAGTGGACCTTAATTACATATTGTTATAAACCACAAAAAATTAACAAGATTCGAGTTTATGACTCTAATAATGATTGTAATAACATGAGCTATATTATGGTATAATATATAATATAATAACTATATTATATAATAGATACGCGTTAAGCAGCATATGCGTTGAATAGTGTTATGGAATTAAAACTCGACGATTTAAATTAATAGCATGATATTTTATACACAATAATATTTTAATCACCAGTTTTCATTTTAATCTACAACAAAACCAAATGCTTTTTCTCGATTCTCATTTTATTTAATTAAACACGTCATACGATATTGTTAGAGTACAAAGTAAATATTATTTGCGCTTAATTTAAATAATTTATTAGATAATTTGAAATTCTATTTCAGAAAGTTAGTTAATTCTAGAGTTATTTGATTGCACATATCCTGTTATTTGATAACGTCTTAAAGTTCGCAAGATAAAAATGATTCCAATAAATATATGGCAATTCTAATCATAATAATATGAGGTACCCTGCCTGATACATTGGACATCAATTTAGATAAGGTTAAGGTTGAAACCGTTATTTTCTACTTTTGTCTAACACACGCATAGCATAGGAATTTAGCCATGTCCTTTGCCAGACGTACCGATTGATATAGTAAAGCCATAAGATTTCTAATAACAGATTTGAACCTATCTTCAAGTCTACTTAAGAACAACTTTATCGCATTTTCGAATTATTGATTTTAACTTCTAAAAAATTAAAAAACTGAAATATGGCTATTTCTTAATAATTACTCTTCTTAATTTTAACGTTTTTAGAAATTTTGGGGGGGATGAAATCAAAAATGTGGGAAAGTCGATGTCGAGTAGTCTTGACTCTTGATAAAAAATTCAAATGTGTTTTTAGAATTCTTATCGCTTTATTAGATCAACCAGCATGTTTGACAAAAAAACACTTCTAAAATCTTATATCATGTGTGTGTTAGATAAAGACAGAACATCACGGTACCGTATTCCCTTAATATAAGTTTATAATAGTTAATGCCATTAATCTAAGATTTATCATTAAAATATAACTTAATTGCCAATATTTATACATTCATAATTCATACAATTAATATCATATTACTATTATGTTTTATAATTATTCTTACTGCTTTAAAAGAAACAATACAATGTTAACAGTAGGTACTTCGTTCAATGTAAATCGAACAAGAGTTTACAATAAATAAAAGCAAAAATGAACATGAATAATGAATTTGTTTCAAGTTATTCTAATTTTATATTATCTTACCAATTTATAATATTTGTTTAAAGTTTTTCAATTATTGTAAATAATTATATTTGACGTTTTGATAAACGTTTTACGAGTAAATATTTTTTAGTGATTATCCTAGACAATTTGTCATTATTATATCTGTTATACTATCATATTGTAATTATTATTTCAATATTGTTATTGTTATACTATTATTATTATTATTATTATTACTTAAATTATCATATTCTAATCGTTAAAAATTTACCATTATAATATCATTAGATGTAGATAGCCACAGCTAGGAACATCTTATTTATTGTTTAAAAAAAAAAGTGATTATCCTACTTGGTTATAGGTAGGTATTAGTTTCCAGTTTAATGGTAGTTATTGGTTTGTTATTACTTTTTTAATTTTAAATTTCATAATCACTGTAAACTGCGATTACATAATCTAAATTGTCATAAAATTTAAATCCCATGTCCTTTTTCTTTAGATCCATATTTTTTCACAATGGCTATATCCCTTTCCCAAAATATGCATTATGCATGTACACATGAATTTAAATTACTTAACATTGTCGTGAAATATAATATTATTGGAAGTAATGTCTTGTAAATGATTAAGCACAATCTAGTATTATTGAAATATTTAAAAGCTAAATACAATAGAGCAGTCTAGTTTTAAGTAACAAGTTTTTTTTTTTATTCTTGAGGTGGTTTGGATAGTGATACAAATTAACGTTTTGTTAAACACTATTTGGCCATGAGACAAGGAATTTTTAAGTCTTATTTTATGTGTGTATTATGACTTGTATACAAAAATAATCACTTCAGATTTTATTTTCCACAATTAAAGTAAAATTATTAACCATAAATTATTAACTTTGAAATAAAACTTTGTTAATATTTGTTGAACGTAGGTATATAGGCAAACCCTTGTAAATTTGCAAATTACATTACACAATTCAGTCACCTAAATTATTCTCATATTTTGAAGCTATATTATTATAGCCGAAGCGTACTGCGCTATATAAAACACTATATACTATTCATTTTTATGATCATAACATTTCAGACAGTCAAGAATTATCGTTTGAACCAGTATACAATTATTGTAGGCACTGACGTTCATGAAATTCTGAACAATTTATAGACTATCACGTCAAAATAACTATGTTTAGGGAAAAGAATTCAATTTTGGAATATAATATTATACCGTATGAGGTTCACGTAAATATTAATAATAATAAAAAACAAGTAATACATTTCAGACAGGCAATACTTATAAAGCTTTTGAGAACTAAAATATAATTTTCTTTGCTCAAATGTAAATTCAGTTTTAAAACCTACTTAAGCTTTTTCCACAGTACCTATATCTTATAGACGATTTTACAAAAATGATGTGAATTTATGAAAAATAAAAGTTACCGAGAATTGGACCTTTAACTTGATACTTCATGCGATTATTGAATTTTAAAATGTGTAATGAGCAACAATTTTACGTTTACAGCTAGTTGATAACTTTTTGTCCGAGCTAGATTTCCTGATCTACTTAATAAAAAGATTTGTATCATCAATAATTTTGATAACTTGAATAAATCAAATATTAAGGTCATAATTTCTGTAAATACATATTTAATTAATATGTTAGATTTATGTACAAACTGCAATGCTATTACGCAAAAAAAAAAATTAATTAAAAATTTAATTGTTGAGATGTAAAATTATAATTTTCAAATAAATGAATTTTAAATGTACATAATATTGTATACATAGATAGAACATATTCCATCGACTTTAATATTATTTTATAATTGTTTCTTCCTTGATATAGGTATACGAAAATAATATTTTAACTAGCACGAGCGAGTTATGACCTATACTCAGTCGTGTTTCGAGTTTGTTATTAATTTGGACGTATATAATTCAGTTACACAAATTGAATTTAAAAACATACATTTTATGTTAGGTACTTCGTTAAAGTATTTTATTTGATAGAAACCAAACACGAAGTAGACAATATAAAGGTTAGTGCTTTATTAAAACAAAACAAATATATATAATATTATATATGTTTATATAAATTGGGTTATATATATTTAATAGGGACTCTTGTGAAAATTTAATATGAAAAATATTTTGGCTCCTTGATATTTTTCATAAACGAAATTTGTAATTTGTAGGAATACTTTTCTCAAGGGAAACGGCACTCTGCAGCTGAAAATGTATACAATAGATATTGTACTGCCGTCTTTCAGGAACATGTTAAGTATAAGCATTTTACGCTTAGGTTACATGTACAATTTTCTGGCCCTTCATATATTACGTGAGAATATAATCAGTACATACTCCGTCGTCACATTTAGTTTTAATTATTTTGGTATTGCATCTTAAATATTCATTAATTTTAAATCACATAATAACGTGTTTTCACACTATTCGTAAATTAAATTTATTATCGTTTTTCATCATAAATATTTTACTTTAACACTTATCGTTGTAACACATCATTTATCTAAATATGTTAAAGTTATTATTAAAAATGTAATACAGCAATAAAATTCAAACAGCAGAAATAAATTTAATTTTTTTAAATCATTCTCTTTGTACTTTGTAAAACAATTTTGAATATAATTTTTGCTAATCATTTTTAAAAGAAGTTTTCGAGACACAGATTAACTGTACTTTTTACTTTTAAATTTAAGTATCTTTTAAAAAACTTTATTTTCACTACCTACCTACCTACCTACCTATTTAATTTATTATAATTTATATTGTGTTCTGAGTTTTCATTGTAATAATCTAACTTCACCCGTATATTATACTTGCAAACTGAAAAGTAAAATATTTAAAAATAAATAATATTTTTGTTATGCGCTTCACCACTTATATAATTTATAATTAGGGAGATTTGTTGGAGTTAAATTTACGGACAAATTAGTTAGATTAGTGGTTAATTATAGGTTTAAAATAAATCATAAAAACTAATTCTATTTTCATAAAAAATAAAATAAAATAAGAACATGTAAATTGTTTTTGTACCGTGTTTTTAATGTTGATTTTATCGTTAATGGTTGTACGTTATATTTGATTGATATATTTTGAAATATGAACGAAATTGGGAAACAATGTGAAGTACCTATATTGTTTAATGTAGAATTTCGTTATCACGCAGCTTTTGAGCAGGGAGTATAATCATAATAACAAAACATATATAGTTTCATTTTTAGTGTTGGGCCAACAACTGCAATAGCATGTTAGAAAAATAACAATAATAAAAACCATGAAATTTAACGTCAGCCGATTTCGGAGGTGAGCTTGTTAGAGACTATTCCGTTATATTGCGTGTGTCTTATATTAAACGGTTACCCTGCACCTAGTAATCAAGGATAGGACATTTCAAAATAATAATATTATATAATACATAATACCTATATATTATAATATATTTTATATACTACATGGGTTATAAATAATTTTAATACTCACAAACATACATTTATTGTGTTACTATATTAACCCGAGATTATAGTTGAACTAACCATTTAAACGGTTGTAAACTATTTTTTTCCATGAATAGATAATTTACGCAATACTACTTATAAAATATAATGAGTGCCTTGTAAGCAACAGTCTGTGTATATGATCAAAGGTAGACATAAACATCGTTCACATACGTAATCACTAATCATATAGGTATATAATAAGAATAGTAATTATTATTATTATTAAATGTATAATTAGAATATGTAATTATTATTATTTGTTAATATCTAATGATTAAATTAACATAGTATGACTGTAATTATTGAAATAGCAACAACAGCAGCCTCTTAGGTAGAATCCTTATAGTTGACGTTACTGTAAGATCGTTGTCGGTAAAATATAGAATATGTATATTGTATACGATGTTTCAAAGCCGTTAGTTACAGAGTCAGTGTGTGGTTCGGCTATTTGAGTGTGCATTTTGTGTTGGTCTGAAGGCAATCGTAGATGAATGATAATGAAACATTTATATCAAATACTCAGCCTTCTGAGTTTGAACGAAATTAAGTACCTATTTGGTTTTCAACCGAACATTGATTTTCGACTGGCAAAAATTATACATCCTATTGACATGCAGTGTCAGATTACCTATTTATGGATGGAGTAAGTGCAATTCTCTTTTATTCAAATATTGAATTTTATGTTAAAATATGTTTTATCATTATATAATTTAGTAAAATTATTACACATAATAATAATAAATAAATATATATATATTTATATTATCACGATTTATGGATTTGTAGATATTCTATGTTTTGGATTTTGTTATATTTTTTAAATAATTTTGACTTTTCTGAGAAGTTTATATTTTCCCTTAGAAAATTGCGTTCAAAATTATAATATTTATTATACACTCTCTAGCACCACCACAGTATAATCGTTCATTGCCCATTATTCCTCGGTGAGAAGACGTATCTACTCATATATGTTTCTATTTTTCTGCACAGTTCAGTTATACGATAGTATTGATTAATTTAATTTATTGATATTGGTAATATCAATGAAATTTTAGGAGATTATTTTAGAGGGATCCCAAAATTGTCACTATTAACTATTAAGTATTAATTTTCAAACTTTCCTATCTGGTTTCTGTGGAATGTTTGTAAAATAATACCAACTTTATATTTTATCCATAAATTGTACCTATACTGCAGTAACCTATAATAGTGTAGTATGCGAGGCAAGTACGGTTTTTTTGTATTTTGGATACGCTTTTTTTTGGCTAAGTACAAAACTGTTCTCCAAACTACAAAATCATTTTGTGCGTTCACGAATGTACACAGGGTGATTCACAAAGCATTCTCGGTCTCAATTTATAATTTAGGTGACAATATCATAAATTAAAATTTTCTTAAGTGAATAAAGATAAATGATACAGAAACACCTTGTTAGATTTAGATGTTTCAACATTTTCAAAACAATTAATGGATTAAAAATGTATGTTAGAAAATGGTACAGTCTATCTCCACAAAATATAGAATATTTCTTAAATGGTATAAAAGTGTAATTATTTGTAAAAGAATATGATATTAAGTTTAATTGGAAATTTCAAAAATCAGAATTTGAATAAATGCAATACCAAAGAATAAATAGGAGATGATCAGGCTTGTTGAATCACCTTGTATATCTATTATACAGACAAAATCTCTCTGATGGTTTTTTACCTCGTTAACATCATGTTTTGAAAGATTCGAAAACATTTCGGTAGGATCAATTCGTTTTATTCGCGATGAAAGGTTTTTAGAAGACCAATTTTATGCGATTCTTATCATCATTTATTGGAACAAAAGTGGCTATATTTTAAGTACTCACAAACGTTGTACTCAATAGATAACGTTATATTATAGTATCGCAATAGCAGTTACACAGTGTTTTTTCAGAACATTTGAAAAATATTATAGTTTCACGTTAGACGATATATATCGATTGGAGTACGGTGTATAAGTATCTTATATTATATGTGAACTCATAATTCACGGTAACGACAAAAGAACAGGCTTTGGTATTATATGATCAATAGCTAGACGATAATTGATGATATGAAAACGTTATATATAAACGTTAGGTTAATAAATAATTTATATAACATGCGAATATTTTGGATCCAATCAGTTGTATACACGTCAAAAACCCCTAAGTACACCCCGTCCCCGCTAAGACGATACAAAACGTCATTGCTAACGGAGATCGACTGCACAATTTGTTCACTATTACCTGCTATGGTATTCATAATGCTCATTTATTACGAGTAATCGTCGGTCTGACCATTATACTGTATAACTTTAGTGTACACTGAACGGAACGTCTGTATTATATAAATTATAATATATTCGGGCAATGCACACACAGGTAGGTACTATATATTGATTATAGAAGAGTTTTATATTGACCAAATTGTTTCATGCAAACCTATACAAACGTTCTGCAACATTTTCATCCTGCTCGTCTTATAGTTGCATGTCGCCGTGTGCGTGTAAATGTTTTTTGTACAAAATAAAAATGATTTCAACTCATAACGCTGACCAAACTTCAGTTAACTTTCACAAACAATATTTAGAGGACTTAGCCTTTTGTTTGAAACTAGTTTTTCATTTTTACTTTATAATTCCATCTAATCTTTATATAGCTATAGTGGTTTTGGGCTAATTACCATACATATTGTATTAGGTGGTTGTGCTTTGGTTGAGTTTAAAAATAATATCCTTCTCATTCCGTCAACAAACAACGGTTTTCAGATATATTATGAAACTTTAAAATGCAGTTATTTATTTTACAGATTTATTTATTCTATACGATGAACGAATATTAAAGTACCTACCTATTAAACATTCACTGTGTAAATATGGTATACTGTATCTAGTAATTTAATGGAGTATTTAAAAATGTATTTAAATGAAAACAATCTTGTATTAAATTATACGAAATATATTTTTATTATCAAAATTAAAATAATATTGTTCTCAACTGAATATAGGTATCTTTTATAAAACATAGATGAATCAAAGTAGAATTCATATACTTACTTTAAAATAAAACATAATATTATAAATATAACAGTTATTAATGTGTTTCCTTATGAGCCACACTAAACGTACAACACGATAATATGTATGAACATAAAATTTTTAATGATTTATGTGGTGTGTAATTATACGATTATATGTCACTAAACTAAATTAGATGTTATCGAGTTAATGTACACAGAAGTCCTGCCTGTCGTTATCTGTACATAAAACACGATATTTTGACAAGGACTTTATTATAGAAATTTTTAAAAGCGATTAGTCATGTAATATTATCGTGAAACAAAAAATAACAATATCGTTATATTATTATTATATTACGTAGGCATATAATTATGTCATAAACTGCTAGTTGGGCGTGGTTGCTGATGCAGCAGAACTACCTATGTCTAGGTTTCATTTTTATTTCATTGATTTTCCGTGTACATATTATTCCTGTGGCTATCGCAGAAGTATTGTGTCGAACCAGTGATTGATCACTGATCGTCACCATGTGTCTATGCAATAATAATAAAAATTGCAAAAGGCGCACCATAAAAATATTGTCAGTGGATTTTATAGGACGACTCCGATGATTATTCGTCGAGATCATCACTGCGCTCGCGGTCCTCCGGGACCAGTCCAATGAACATAGGTATATTATACTATAATACATGGCTAGTAATGCGGTTCTCCTTTAAATTGCTCTAGCCTCCAAATCCCCGACGTTATTACGGCATCGATGACGAGACGACGAGACGGCCGGACGAACGCTAATGCGAGCACGATACGCATGCGACCGTAGAAGCTTAGCAAGGCCCAAACACAGTTATTCCGTTTCCAATTCACCCATGTGGCGATATCACACACCACCATACCGTCTACCACCGCGGCCTCGAGTCCAATCGTAATCCAATATTGTTCATTAATCATGACGTTATACCAACTCATCACAAAACTATACATTTTTGAATAAATCAAACTTTTTCTCATGGCGTTATTATTTTTGATTTTGATTAGAATCATATAACGTATGAATATATTTTGAAGTTTAGATGAGTTGAGAAAAGTTTAGGTAAGTGCGGTGTAGCACAATACTGATACCCAACAAAATACTGATCCACTACTCCGGTCATCTAAGCTTTAAATACCATTACTTACCCATATAACTAGTTAGCTACTTGTTTGAAATTCGATTTTTTTATAGTGCCATATTGAAATTCTTGGTAAAATATTCTACTTCTGAATATGAAACATAAATATACGAGTACTCGAACAAGTCATTGAAAAAAGTAAAGTTGTTTTGTATTGACTTAAATTTATTAACTAAAATTATTTTTTAAAACGTTAATTATTTTATAAAAATTTGTGTATTTCTTAAGAATAAAAACCGTGTACTGAAACACCACTAGGACGTATCAAAATGTTGAAAAATCAAATTAATGATATAATTACGAATACATACCGCATTTTCTGCGCTGGGTTGTAATTTTATATACCTAAACTACAAGGTAACATAATCAGCAACCACTTTTTAAACCACTAATATGTGTAAATTATTTATCAAAAGATGTACGTTTGACAAGGAAATACCGCAACGGTCGAAAGAGTTTCAAAATAATAATTAGTTATCGCATTACATGTGTACAGGCGAGCCGTAAGCCTCGAACGCCATTTGTTGTGTAAATTAATTACATGGTGTGAACAACCCACAAAAATACGAATGTCTATCTATATCTAAAGATACATTGTGGTGTATTATTTATAGGAACACACACATTTTCGAACAAACATACGGTTCAATAAATTCAAATATAATATACAAATATACAAATATACATCGATATCCTATGTGTGTATAATAATATTATATAAGCTGATAACACTTAAATTAAAATTGATAATCATTCCACGTTTTATTTTAAGTGTTGAAGTTAAGATAAATTATTTAAAATCAAATTTATAATTTTTGTTATTATTATTTGAGCCCGAGTAATCTATATAATTGGTCTCTATTCAGTTAACTGTGTTAAAAACATTAACTATGAATTATGATATTATGCTGGTTGAATAAATTGAAAAAATTTTGTTCTAGAGAAAACAAAACATTTATGATAAAGCATCAATAGCTGAAATGGAAGAAATCAGTATTCGTATGGAAAAATAAAATTGAACGAACTCAATTTATGTATTATCAACCAGTAAAACTGTTATGAAAATTGACATTTAGATAATATCTTGTAGCCCTAGGAAAATAAATTATTCAAGTTTAATTATTGTATAGAACCAATATTCAAAACTGCTTAGTCATCATATAAGGTCCGATATACTCTGACCAATAACCAAGGTTTGTTATGTAAATGATGTTATTTGTATAGAGTGAAAAATAAACGTTCTGTCAAGCGAAGATATAATAGGGGTATTTCATACAATAAAATTATAATTACGAAATAAGTATAATCACAACAACTATCCATTAAATATATTTAATTTAATTTATTAAGGAATTTCGCATAATATTTTGAATATTGTTTTTAGAATGATATTTATCAAGAGTAAATTTTAAATACTGTACCTATATAAATTATATTTTAATCATTGTATGTGTAATTTATAAATATCTATAGACGTATATTGTTGTTAGTTAAAAAAATCAACAATTATTTATAATATATATTTTAAGTATGGCACTATTGTTTTTCATATTATATATATACATATGATGTTATATCGGGATTGGTAAATTGGGTCCCAAATGACCATAATTCGGCAAATTGAGTTTCAGGAAAAGAAAGATGGTAGATAAGTTGGGTCTTGAGAAAATAAGATTGTAGGTCGAGCAGTTCCGGCTATTAATTTAAAAAAAAAATTTTATTATTATTATATGTTATATGCCATATAAAAATAAATTTCATTATATTATTATATACTTCATTTATATTGATTAATAATATTAAAAACAAAAAAAAATAAAAATGAATTTCATTATTACTATTATACAGAAGAGCAAATTACCAAATATACCAGTAATGTTATAATCCGATTTGAGTTTCTTAAATCAATAATAATTAAGTTTTTACCGAGTACATTATAAATTATTTACATTACAATTAAATACCATACTAATGACATTAAAAATTTTTTTTTATTATTAATTTGTATTTGTAATATTTTTAATTTATATAAATTAAATATATAATAGTATAATCTTATACAGTTATATATCCAACGACGCGGGATACACCCTATTCGTGTGCCCGCACTGGAGCACTCACAGGCAGGAGTTCTTTGAGCGACTTGGCCACAGCCCGAGCCCAGAGGATATGCCCGACATTATGTGTGGCCTGGAATTCGGGAGCCTCCCTGTCGACTCCGCCGAGAAGTGTGAGGTTCTATGTCAGACGGAGAAGTCGTTCCGGCTCTTTTATCGTATGATCGAAACCATCATGTCACTAAAGGAAGAGGAGGAAAGAGTTAAACAGGCCCAGGAAAGAAGACGGAGGAGATGATGACGAGACACACGAGACTAGGACTGCCCGGCCCGAGGCTGGATCGTGAAGATGATGCATGAGTTCTCTAGGCCGACGGGCCGTGAAGCAAAGCGGTGATGGACTGGCCTCGAGATCGGCTGGCGAAGAGCCAGGTCGAGAAAACTGGATGGAATACTGGCAGACTTGAGCGCAGTTATCGTACAATTAAATGATTGTAATTTTTTTTATTTGTTTGTCATACAAATACAATAAACGATGGGAGCCAGGGGAGAAGCAATACTAACAGCAGTCCCCTCCCTGGTTCTCGATAACACGGAAAAAAATAAAGCCTCTTTAATATAATGCAAATAGAAATAATTACATATATGTCAAATGTGAATTGTTAAAAATCCATTGCTTTTTTATCAGTCCATTTGGTATTATTATTTGATGTAATTTTTTTTTTGTTATTTGTAAATTTTTTTTAAACAATAAACTTTGTGTTTTAAATACATATGTAAATTCAAGTATCCTGATTAACATATAAAATACCAAACAAATCATCATATTTTTAAACTCTTAAATATTTTATATAAAAATTTAATATTGTACCGAGTTGGTATAAATGAAAAGAATAATTTGATTATAATAATATTTCCATTTGTTTATAGTAAAAAGTTGAAGGTCTACAAAAAAATATTCCTAATTATTTGTAACTTGCCAAGACAATAGGCCCGATGAAAACTGAATACCTGAGACAATTGACCTCTTTGAATGCGACCTTGGGACGAAAATAACATAAAAAAAGATACAGATACCATCTTGAATCATACAGTGGCATAAGACATTACAAATTTAAATGTATAGCTTATTTACAAAATATAAGAAAGTGTTATACTTTATACATTTTGTCAAATATTATTTTAACATTTTGAATATTGCACCACAAAAGTTACTGGGCATACAAGAAATATATTATCGATTAAAATAATGAATTAGAGTTCAATATTTTTCCAACAACTTCAAAGCGATGAATTTATCAATACGACAAACAAGTTACGACGATGACTATATTAATAATTATTTTGGGCGTAATCGATTGGAAAATATGATTATATTATTTTTTATATTGCAATAAATAAATAATAAAACATTTGCAACTGAGGATTGAGTTAGATTTGCTACTGTAGTTCAAAAATTATATGATTTTACCCTGGACGTATATCATAAAACATTGAATAGATATTTTAAATAGTATTAGGTTCTCGTACACACCTTAAAATATACAAGCAGTTAATAATTATGATATTACAATTGACTTGTTAACATTTTCGATCTTTGGTTATGTAATCAAACGTTTGATTTTGAATTTCAATACAATTTATCGTCTGTTTCAAATTAACGTTTAATTATAACGGCCGTAATATGATTAACTATTACGAATATCGAGTTGATGACTACTAACTTCATACGTATTTTAAACTATTTAACCAAATAAACTTACATTAGGATACTTATTTATTTTCTACATAACAAATTCACAATGATCCTTGGATAAGAATTCGTGCAAAAATCACGATCCAAAACATAACCAGTACAACTCTTCTATAACTTTACTGACGACCGTGGTAAATCATGTTCCCATTCAGTGATATTTACAAAAAATATGTATCAACAGAACATTTTAAATCAAATTTTATACTTTATAAACCTTTCAAATACTCTTCCGTAGTATATGTAATTGATAGAGTTTATAGGAAACAGAAAAAAAACATCATGAAACCAATATTATTGGTGAAAGTTGGTTTGATTGTACATTTCTATTGATCAATATTTAAAATTTAATTTGTTTCACCTGATCTTGACTAAGAGTTTTACAATCTCGAGTTATTTGTTGACGAATAAACTATAAAATCCCATACTATTCAAAGGATAAGGGAATAAAACCAATAATATAAACTTTTCGATTCATGTTGCTTGATTGTTGTGAAATATGACTTAAGTCACATAAGGCATCTGTAAGAAAACAATTTACCTATAACTATATTATTTTATTACACTGTAGAAACCACAGAAGTTTTGAATATCCATTAACATTTTTAGTTTATGGTTTTAATATTGTTCATCCAAATAATCATATCATCTAATCTAATGGTTACTTAATATAACTTCAAACGCTAAAATTTAAACTTGAAGATTAAACTTGGTTTAAAGTTTGTAATTGACCACATTTGGCTAGTTGTAAAGCTTAAGACCTAGTTATGCATGCTAACTGGTGATAATCGTTATTATTTTAAGATGAAGTTTAGTATTAAATTGATCTTAAATTTAGATTTTCACTATTGATAATATGACCATAAGGAAGGCCGATTAGAATATAAAACGTTGCAGCAATTTAAAAGTTTGAGATATTAGCCTTAAGTGTAACTTGATATTTTGAAATAAAATTGTAAACAGTTACTGATATAAAATATTTTTTATTAAATGAGTAGTCTTGACATATGAAGTATAGCTTGTCAATCTTTTAAATTTTTAAATGATAAAACGCTTTTAAAAATTACAGTATTATTAGTAAAGCAATTATTTTTTACAGAAATTATCAAAATACAACGAACAAATAAGATCTGAAAAATAAAAATAATCTATATTTTGGCATTTAGCCATACACTTTTGAGTATAAATATTTAAAGAGTTTACATATTAACTGTATTTATTATAATCGTTTGTATTATATTTAAAATGTTTATGTTTTAATTCAACATAAGAACGAACATCCTATAATGTATATTGTGGATAGCTTATTGCATAATAATACTATAAAGTTATTATTATGTGTGATATGCTGTGTTATAAATACACGGATACAATTTATAATATAATAGTATAATTTTCTATAATTATGTAACAATATTGATTTACGTGATTAAACACAATTCACACTTTAGACAAAAATTTATTGCCGTAAATTATTTTTTATTATTGGTCCATTTTACAATTAGATATCTCAATCTGAAAAATAAAAGATTTAAAAAAATAGGATTTGTGATATAATAGTAACACGGCATCTCAAATAGGCAATTTAGCTACAGCACGGTCGTGGATACATTATTTAGTATCTCATATATTTTGTTGTTATAAAAATAGTAATTTTTCAATACAAAAATTATAATCGTACTGTAATATAGACATGATGTTGTCCAATATTAGCACGTGTCTAATGTAAAACTGGGGCAGGGTCTACAATTTGATGAATTATACACATAATATTGTTATTTTTTTGGACTCAAATCATCTGTAGCAAATTAATTAAGCACCTGAGTTTGAGTACGTAGCTAAGTATGTTGATTCGGTATTAATAAATATTAAATACTTAAAATATAAATAGTTTAACACAAAGTATGAGTATTAGGGGTGAGATGCTGTAAAAAAATAATTTTGCATAGCTTAACAGAGGACATTGTTTCTTTTGCTCAATTTGAGGTATTTTTGATAATTTTTCCTCTCAAAAAGCCGTTAAAATGTTAACGACTTCTGACAATTTATATATTATTTTGACACATTTTATGAATTATTTCTTATCATACATATTAAATAGTTATTTTTTATAGGTTTGAAACATATACCTTATAATAATGAATTAAAAATATTTTCTTTATGTTAGCCAAACAAACCTAAAAATAAGGTAATCTCTAATTAATATTAAACTGGAATCTTTTTATATAATTTCTAAAAATTTGATTTTAAACTAATTTTAAATGTATTTTTAAACATTAGGTCAGATTAGATTAGGCCCTAATTTTTGCAATAAATAATGTTGTAATAACTACTGACATTACATATCCAAATCTGAACAAAATAAATATAATATAAAATTTAAATTTTTAAACAACAATATAATTTACTGTCGTTGAACCATAGTTTGGTTATAAATAATAATACAAAAATATTACTAACAGCTGTATTTGTGTGAAAAATTATAGCATACTGTCATTGTCATTGATGTGTTTTTATATTAGCTTATTTTACTATAATCAGTCGAAATGATCTAATCCAATTTAATACAGGTATATAGTGATACACACGGGAATTTAGTTGTCTCCAAAAACCTTTAATTACTGTAAATAAAAATGAGGTATACATAGTATGTGAAAGCATTATTATCAATTTTGAGACGCTATTTCATAAATTGAACATTCTACAAATTATAATATAGAGGTGCTATTTTAAGAAAAAATAAATATTTATTTCAACTTAAATATTTTACAACGATTGCATTTCATGTTCGATAATTTATTCATTATCTTATAGTTTATAAACGGCTAAACCAATGATAAACCTTTATTGATACATTAATCCAACGTCCAATAGACTTATAAGTTAAAAGTAAGTCTTCTACCGTTCTTCACAAAAGTTTTAGAGAAACTCTAATTAAAACTAATCCTACCGGCTAGAAACCCTAGTAAATATATAAGCAGAACTGGCGACGTGAACTTTGGCATGACTAGCTGATTTGTATGTATTAGTGAGCTCATTTTAAGGGATAGGGTAGTTTCTTTCTTTGACGATGAAAACATTTTTAGTAAGTATAATATATACTTAAGATGGATTACATTATATAGCATATTATTATTATTCGTAATTTTTATATAATTTTATTAAAAATAGATAGTTATCTTTGAAATATCAAGAAAAATAATATCTAGTAATTTTCACTGAAATTACTGTATTTTTACCTTAATTTAGTAGGTATAGGTAGATATTATTTATTTATCTTAAATACGCTTTTTATATCAGCATGATGCATTTTTCAAAGTAATTTTCATATATTATTAAATTATCATGGCATAATATCATCATACAAACTAATAACTGTGTCTTTTGATTTTCTTAATAAGGTTTTTTTATTAAATTTTTTTATAGGTACCTGTAAATATAATGTAATCATAAAATGTATAAGATATACAGCATCAGCCATAACCCCGTTATCGAAACTGCATTTTTAAAAATATTATTGTTTTTAACAAACATAGTTGTAAAAATTAAATTATATCCAGAAAGTAGTTTAATCAGTATGAAAGGTTTTTTACATCATCACAATATGTATATCGCCGTGTATAATATTTTTTATAAAATAATAAGATATGGTTGGGAAATATTTTCAAATCATAATGTATTAGGTTTTTTACTCGTGAACTTACATGATATGTTAAGTTAAGAAGATCATAATCGACAAAGGAAAACACATAAAAATGTATACTAATTTATATAAAAGGTAACAATATAATACTTTAAGGAATACAGTGTACTTACCAACTTGATACGAATTTAAAGTAAAAATATATTACCATACATTTATAATTGATTAATATAAACTAAAAATAGAAGTATAATAAATTGGGTTTAGTAAGTGATATGTGGTTTGTTACGTTGTAATTTATTAGGGATGGAGAATTTGAGGTATGTAAAAATAAAATATCGGTAAATTTACTGGTAAAATGGTAAAACAGAATCTTTAATTAAATCATAAAATACTTTAAAGCCATCTAAATACGAATGTTATTTTTATTGTAATAAATTTGACAGTGTTATTTTTTTTCGAATAATAACAATGTAAAACTAAAAATGGTTGTATTGTTCTGAGTCAGCATATATTATGAATATTTAGTCATTCACAAAATAATGAATAAACAATCGAAATTAACACAGAATTTACTTTATTTTTATATGTTCGAAAGTCAAAACAATTAATTTATTTATTTTTAAAACTTACTTATGTACAATGTCAAGCAAATATAAAATATGATTAGTATAATAATTATTATGGTATTGGTTTATTATCAGTTGATAAAAAATATACCTTTTTACAATCCAGGATAGGTTTTTGAAATTGCATTTGATTAGAGAGGCACAACGACATTTTTTTATGTTAGAATATAATTTACTGGTAAACAAATATTAGTTAAATTGTTGGTAAAATTTTTTACAAATTAAAATTTAACTGGTAAATTTACAACATCACATCTCTATAATAAAACAATATATTATAGTTATAATAATATTATAAGAGTTGTTATGTCAATATAATTTGAAATATGATGAATTACCTTAGTTTACAACCTATTATTAATGATTTAAATAATCGTTTAAAACTAAAATTATTCATAATACAATTGTGTTGTTCAACAATAAGATAATCATCTATATCTATAGAGGATTAAAAAATTATTAAATAAAATTCAGATTAGATGTTCCATTTGATAAAGCAGTATTATACGTTCTAAGGGGAAAAAACAGAAAAAAACAAATATTGAAGAAATGAGTCATACCTATCTGGTAATAACGTAGTTAGTTTTAATCTTAAGTCTAATTATACTATAAATAACAACTATTAGAGACTGAAAGAAAATATTTGTTTTTTATTACTGTATAATAAATGGATTCTAAATGTGTAAACGTAATATCAAATTTAAATAAAATATTATGTTATACTGTTTTAAATTACTTATTAAATGTATTTAGTTATGTTGTTTTATGTGATACTATTAACCACTGAGTCATAATGGCCACTAATTTGCAAAGATTTATTAAAACTAATAAATAAGTTGTGAATTACTTAGCTGTGTATGTTTTTTATAATATTAGATATAGTAATAAAATTCTCGACGCTCGTGTTTCTATTTTATTTTAATTCAACTAATATAATATTATTTGTATTCTGAATGTATAGTAATACTTGTTTATCCAAGAGTAAATAAAATAATTTAAAATAATACGAATGATCATAATTTATATTATGTTCTTGTTTCTTAAAAAATAAAATAAAAATATGCCCATTTTTTTTTATTGTAATGAGTTTTTTTAATTGTTATTATTTTTTATTAACTAATGCGGGATAGTGAACGCAGATTGAAAACAAAGGCGGGCTACCACCCTCCAGTGTAGCGAATGTCGATGATAAAGTAGCTTAATTAATTTTTTAATCCTATTAATATAATATAATATATTAATACATTCGTATGCCAGAGATGGAGTAAACATTTTTTTTTGGTATTTTTACTTTAGCAATACCCTAGAGAAAAAATACACAACGACCGCATATGGCTTTTGAACCTACATTGTAAGCTTAAAAATTAACTGGATAATATAATTTATGAAAATTAATTATCTACTTTCTTACACAGTACTTTCTTTATAAGTAACTATCATTATACTTTTGATATAGTGTATCAAGGATTGATGCTTCATTCTACATACATCTACCATTAAAATCGTAAAATATACTTAAACTAATTGCGATAATCACAACTTGATGAGTGATTAGATTTCATAACAATAATATGTCAATACACCCGATACAAAAAATGTTCTTAAGTAGGCAAGTAATTTTTTTCTTTTACAAAACTATTTAGTGCAAATTAAAGTTCTAAATTGCTTTTCAAGGCATAGGCCCGTATTTAAGTATTACTGGATGGCACATTAACCTCACGTATTACCTTTTAAAGCATATTATATACTATATAAATCCACCAGAGGAATCAAAATAAACAGTGTTTGCTTAGTTTGTTTGGATTAAATTCGCAGCATAACCTTTGACGTTATGTTCCAGGTAATATATTATTTTGAGTAATCTGTGACAAAAAAATAATATCTAATTTTCAAACGTTCCACCGACTTACGTATAATGTACATTATGATATGTATACCCATAATACTGTCGTTTATTATAACATAATGTTCGGTGAAACCTTTTTTTTTCTCAAGTTCTGACGTAAACATTTATAAATGAGAAATGTACACATTTAGGTACGCTCTGCAACGAAAATAATCATATACATTTAATCTTTTGCCGTCCCAGTAGACATATTTGTTCGGCTGTTCAAAGGCTCGTGGTAATTATACAATATAAATACCATGGAGTAACATTATATACTTTATGATAAATACACAACAAGTACCCGAGGGGCCGGAAAAAAAAAATGTATAAAATAAAAAAAAAAACGGGCCGAAGAAAATGACTAATTTTGTTGGTGGTACGTGACTTACACATATTATTAGAAGCATTAATGTACGGAATTGCTTCACTTATATAATTGAACTTCGCGTCTCCGCGAGAGGTTTCCCAGACTTAATTCGATTTCGAAGGCTACCATTAACTCTACTGCACGGGACGGTCCGGCGTTTGTTTTAGTCTGCAGTACACAAGTATTTCAATACAATATATAGGTATACGTATATTATTATTATTATTATTATTATTATTACGTGACAGGGTTGTTGTTATATTTTATTTTTTCAAAAAATTTTTGTTTTGGAAACCCGCTGGTTTTGAAAACTGCCGTTGTAAAGCGAGTTCCGACGTCGACTATTGACGAACCGGAAATGGAGTTTTTTCACTCGTTCAGTATATTATATAATATTATGTAGGAGTAAAGAGCAAAAAAAAAAGGTGACGGAATTTTGATCAGCTTCGATGATAAAAAATAAGGGGGAATAAAATCGTTATTCATAGAAATTCGCTCGGTCATATCTCTTATTTTACCGGCTGTAATATATCTATATATTATGTATAGTAATAATAATATATCATTTTCCAATAGGTCTCGCACCGATTCGGCTTAAGGTTATCGGTGAAAGGGAATGATTTTTTTACTTTTGCTCTGAATGTTTTTACACTTTCTCCGCTTCATTTATACGATTTTAATTTTCCCGTCGTTTTTACCATTCGCCACATATCCACTAAGGCGTAGAAACGCAGCGACAACAAAAGATTTCGTTAAAGGCTGGGCGATGGCATGCAATAGAAGTCGTATAAAGTGATGTTCAAAAGGGATGCGTGTATAAAAAAAAAAAGAAATTAATTATTTTCCCAACCACGCGTTTCGGCCTCAGTGCATGTTTCCAAAACGTGCTTATCCATATCAACATTAACTTTATGTAAGGCGCCATAACGATACGAAATGGCATACTATATTATAATATGATATGCACGCAATTATTACTATGTGTGTTATATAACTGTACACGTGGGTGTGACAGTGAAGCCAAATACTTTTTAATTTAAAATTTTATAAAAAAAAAGAAGCTTAGGTACTTAAAAACGGCTAAAAATGATAGGTTATTAATACTTATTAATCCTTTAAAAAAAAACAAATGATATAAATATTATAAATTAACTAAAATCTTATAGTTTTTTTTTAACCTGTTATACCTCAAAGAAACAGTAACAGCTTAGTTGTTCAGTTCTTTTATCGTCATTTACCCTCCACTTTTTGCTACAATATCATAACCAGTCTGAGAGCAGTCTATGAAATAATATTTGTCAAATTGATGATTGATTACACTCACGTTTAATCCACAAACAACGTAGATTAAATAATGGTCACAAATTTTTGTTTGGTTAAAATTACACACATTCAGTATAGGTTAAAACCGCATACTTAAAAATGAATTTATCATTTTTTCAAAATTAATATATTTTTAAATTATATTATTTATTTATTATTTTTGGTATATTAACACACAAAATATAAGCACAGTCAATAATTCTATTATGTATATGTGTGATAATGTATATTGTTTATATTATATAAAATCGAATGTACCTACGTCTGTTTTTTCTTTATAGAATCTACACTATTCATTCGATTGCCATGACATTTTGGAAAGTTGCTAAATACACTCCCGAGAAGATTTCTGTAACATTACATACCTAACCTGACGTATAACCAGCTGACTTGATTTATACTATAATCGAGATAAAGTGGCGGATTTACGGAGGGGGGATATGGGCGATAGATCCCCCTCCGTTGGCTATGGGTTAAAAGGAATTTTCGCGTTTTCAATATTGAAATAAAAACTATTTTTTTTTTATTATTCCGTAACCAAAAAGTATACACGAATCTAACTTCATATCAGATCATTGCTAGATACACCAATTTGTATTAGTTGTTGATTTTTTCACGGATAAAGTCAAGTTACGCAGCTATTTCAAAAATCACCGGATAAGACATTTCATATCAAATCCACGGTAGGTTGAATTAAGTAAATATGATAAAATTGATCTAACTTTGAAACCTAAGGGTTAGAAATTAGTAAATTAAACACCTAGTACGCACCTCACGAGATTCTATTCACTTCTAGATACCTGATAATATACTGCTCGCAAAATTACAAGCTATTCTCACGGGCAACTCCGAGCACCCCGCCCCGGCTATAATATGATATTATCGAATGTGTCCAGAATGACTCACTTTAAAGACTCACTGAGTAGTTTAAATAATGATAGGTAGCTTGATATTTCCACGGTATCATCACGTAAGTGTACAATAAGAAAGCATTTTCTGAAATTCGCATTTTTAACTGGTACTAGCAAAAGTGTTTTTAGTTTCAAGATGGTTGGTTACATTTTTTTTTAATTTGAACTACGTAATGCCAAGTATTAAATAACGTTGACATATTTAACGGGAAACGAAGTGCACGTAGTTAGCTTGTACAATGTAAAATGAAAATTTGGTTTATTGACTTGTACCTATATATCGATGCTCGAAGTTTTACTTTTATTTTTTAATCATAACGATCCCCAAAAACACGTATTTTAAGCGCTTTATATCATATTATTATGTATACCTACGCTTTCTTTTTTACCGAAACACACATAAACACTACGCTCGTATAACCATGTATTTTATATACTATTACCACACTGGGGTCATATGTACTCGTTTATCTAAAGTTATAATTCAAATTTCTACTGTATTAGCGCCCTCTCTAATTTCAAATAATATTTATTATTGTATACTATATTACAACAATGGACCGTCCGGCAGTGTGGCAACTAGGTATATTACCTGTGTAGGCAGATAAAAACACTGTGGTGTTTTTAATGGGAAACCGAGCCAATGTGGTGTATAGGTATAGTGTTCGTCCATATCGCGACCATCTTGTGGTCGAAGTCAAAAGTTTGGTGAGTCGACCCTCCTCGCGGCCGTTCCAGATTTTTTTTAATTTTACCGTCACGTATGTCTTTGTGAGTCGTGGCCTATAATGATATCTGCACGACTCGCGTTTATTATTAGCACTGTCTCGGACTCTATACGCAAGCGAGCGAGGAATGAAAAACACTAATGCATAATAATGAGTGACTATTTATACACCATTATAATATGGTGCATGTATATATATTAATATACAGTTATAAACACGCACACAGTTCTGAAACTTCAAAATAGTTATCTGCAGTACAACGATGCATGATTTATTAGATTTGGTACAGCACGAGTGTATGCAATATTATATGCATAAGTTAATATAAATTGTAAGGGAGATATCGAACTTTATAATAATATTTACTATATATTTTATACGCACGTCTGATGCAGTGTAGTAGTAGATGAAGTAGGTACCTCTGTTCCGCAAAATTATATAAAATATTTTGCACGTGAATAACGGTGCATAAGTATATGCGTCGATATAGTATTATACAATATGTGTGTGTGTGTGTTTTGAGAAACCTGGTGATTTATAATGTTATAATACGCGTATAATGACGTACGTTTGCACGTGTAAATGTTATACGCGTGTTTGAATGTATTTTCTAGTTGTTTATGCGTGGTGATCGGTTTTTATTTTCTTCTACTTGTGTTGTATTCCGCGGTTATAATAATATCATTTAGATACTTTATCGAACGATATTTATGGGGGGGGGGGGGGAGCGGTCTGTCTCGGAACTTTTATAGATCGACCGATGGCTTGTAGAATTATTTGAATGTATACGTTCGTAAACATTTGGGAATTTGTAACGATATAAGATAACGTGAAATACTGCAGAAGAAATAATGGTCATGGCACAACGAAAATGTGAACGTTTATTACATATTTTGGATTTTTCGCAATGAATACCCAATTTATTGTATTTTTTATTCGAGAAAAACCTTTACGTCACAGTATATCAACTATGAGAAAGAGAAAAAAGCGGGTAAGTAAGTGGATGCCGCTCTGCAGGCAAATTGTTACAATTTCAAAAAAAAAAAAAACATCGTCCGTAATTATTTAATATTATAAAATCGTGAAATAGAACTTTTTTCTCTTTTAACCGCTTTTATTTCGAGTACCGTTTCGAAAATCGAAAAATGACCTCTTTAAGGTACCAGATCAAGAACATTACCTTTCAGAAAATATGCTACCCTTGATAATTTTGAACAAGTTTAGAGGGAGAAAAAAGTGTTTACAGAATAAAAAAGAAATAAATATCATTGTAAAACCAATACATTCCTCGCTCCGCTCAGAATCTAAAATAACAATACGCTTCCTTCTCCACTGACAGATACCAATTATAAATTACGCAGTAGCAATAATTTTGGAGACTAAACGTGAATAATGCATATTCGTGACCGCCTCAGGATTTACGAAATGTTTTAAATGTTTAACATAACTTTAATATAAACAACATAAACGTTTGTATGTAAATATATACATATATACCCTTTTATACATACAGTTATAGACGCTACAACATTATTATATTTTAGTCTTATACAACGCAACATTCACAGGATAACAAATTCACAGCAATCAATGGTAAACAAAAAAAATCTCTTTTACAGTACGTTTTCGCTTTTAACAGACCACGGACTCGGAAAAGAAAAACCCCGAAGCGATATTTGATTCGTCGACCGTTGTAATAATAATAATTGCGTTCTGATTTTCCAGTATATTATTTGGTGCGGCAGTCTGGGTCTTGTAGAGTATGTTGTATATATCTACCTGTCTATATAATGTTAGATAATACCGTTTCGTTTCGCCAAACATCGAGTAATTATATAATATATATATACCCTCAGACCATTGTATTATTTTCTATTTACGCTTAACAAAGATACCAAGCCGTTTCGTCTGCTAAATATATTTTCGCCATTTTGTTTCATCCACTCATTTGTTTTCACCCGTCTGCGTCCGTTAAACGGACAACGGACGCGATATGGCAGAAATTAACATCAATCAATGGTCGGCTCACATGGTGTCATTTATTACATAAAATATCGATGTTCAGAGTTTGCGCGATTGGAAATTATTTGAACCAGTATGATTAGTTCTAAATTAAAATTCTCAGTTTTAAATATACATTTAATTAGCACCCAAATACTGTAACACTCGAGTTTTTGGTGATATCTACGTAGTATATCGTTATTATTGTAAACAACTAAAATTAAATTTTATGATTTTAGTATTTGTTGTATCAATATGAATTATTGTTCCATTGTATTGTTATAAAATGAAATTCAGATTAAGACATTTAGAGGCCGAGAGTCCCAGAGCAAAACTTTTCAATGAGGGATTCAAAAATAATTATTTTATTTTATCGATATCTATTATGATTAAATTGCTTATTTGAATTAAAAAAAAAACTTAACGGAAACGTCACCTTAAATATTTGTTTTAAGCCACCAAATTTAACAGGAATAACAAGTATGTTGTTGGTATTACTAGACATTTTATGAATTAAATATTAAATAATATTAGTATAATATCTCAATATTTTTACTTCTTATAAATATTGAATATAGACATAGTTGCTATAGTTTGTTAAGCTTAATTATGACAAACAGCACTTGAAGTCTTGTGATCCAGAAAATATGGTCCCTTTTGCCTCTCCCTGATTATAACTTGAGTATTATAATACGTGTATAGTTTATAGCTTCCTGAATATTGGTTTTCAAGCGATCGTAACGTATTTTTTAAATTACATGCACAAAAAAATGTTTTAATACTGCCAATATGATCTAAAAATGATCAGTGTAAATTGATTTTAGGGTAACTGATGACAATATTGGCGTAAACTGTTAATTTAACTTGTTGACATGCCGCTTCCTCGTACACTATGTTATAATTCTGGTGGTTCAAGTTTGGATCATTAGATGATTGGTGCTGAGGATCGATGAGATGGGTCGTGGAGATGAAAAATAAATATAAAACTCTTTTTGGCCTTTTTACATGCACTTTATACGCATAATTATATCTATTATATAACTATTATAATATATACATTATTATTATACTGACAAATTTCACAGACGAATTTTCAATGATTTTCTCCATTATTATGTTTTGTACATGTTTTGTACATGTTTTGTACATGTATTGTATCATTGTTCGATAACAACAGACCGTTGTTAAATATTGTTGTCAAACACACATATCGGGAATCTAGGTCTCTTTAAAAATAGTAAAATAAAACTCTTACAACGTTTTTACATAATATATACTATATATATGATTATATCTATTATTCAATACACAGACCGTGAAAAGAGTTATGCGGACAACTGTTGAAGATAATCCAAATAACTGGAAACTTTTGTTTTTGTAACACTTTTATTAATTTGTATTATATAAAATTAAGGAAGTAATAACATCACAATTTAATAACCACGTAATCATTTTAAATAAAACACAAATTTTATTTTTTAGTTCATCATATAGATATCCATTAATCTTTTCGAAACTATATGCCTATATATTATGGATGATACCCTTCATTAGGAATACCGGACTGGAAAACCAATTTAATAATCATCAATCTACTTCATAGTATGTTTTATATTATATTTTATACATGTAAAAAAATAAAATTTTGTGTATTTGGTATTTTTTAAAATATGCAAAACCTTGAAGCCAAAGTTGTATTCAATTAATAATTTTAATAATACAAAAATATATATAAATATCCATAAAATATACAAACAGTTAAATTTTACAAAAAAGGCGCAGTATTTTAATTTAGAATAACAGTTTTGTTTTTCAATTCAAACAACCACCAGACCGCGTATCTACTTCTTCTTTATCGAGTGGTTGTTATCATTAATCCTTACTTCATGTGTGAATACGTCTGTCGGTTGTATTTATTTTCGGCTAACAAAAAGTTACAAATTAGTGTATTATTTTCGACATGTATTTTTTATTTACCGACCATTAATGTAAATTAGTTTACGTCCGAAACTAAATATTTCACCGTAAACATTATAAAAAACAATGTTTAAACAGGATTTCAGAAAAAAAAAAAAAAAACTCGTCGATAAATGTCCCGCACTTTAACCCATTTTCATTTTAAGTTGTGTATAGATCGGTGCATTAACATTTTGTTGTATACGAAAAAATAAACTCCAGAGTATACGTGGACTAATTATAAAACACCCTCCGGGAGTGATCGCAATCATATTTTACTTACTTTGCATCAGTTTCAAATTTCGAACAATATTATACTGCGACAAGCCTATTACGAGAAACCCGCATGACAATAATATAAATGTATCACACGGTAAAAAAAAAAAATAATTGTGTTATAATATGCATAATATTACAATCGAGTAACCGTAGAGTTTGTTCAAAAGTTGAAAGTTTTGTAATTTTCGTTGGCGATTGGTCGCGTGATGTGTTTTCGTACGTCGTTTCGTCGGTCAACATTTAAAACAACAACTGTTGGTAGGTACACAAAACGTTAGACATAAATAAAATATTAACACCATGTTCGCGCGTATATATTTACTTATCCAGTATAATATTATAATGTATTAAATTGTACTCGATATTAGCCAAGTGTCGAAGCACATCGCGTCGAATAAATTAGCATAATATTAATGTAATGAGCGTTTGTTTTGAATTCGTCCGCGGGGGTCACTTGAAAACGCCACCGTGGAAAATGTATAAAAAAAACATCATAACATTATACAATAACACATTGCATTAACGCCATTATCATAATAATATGTACGCCCGGCAACGACGTCGTAGGTACCGATTAAAACGGCGGCGACCCGGTTCGATGTTAATCATTTTATTATTATTATCGACGACGAGTGGCGTTTTGTTTAATAGCACTTATGCCGACCACGAAATGTTTTATGGGCACCTCGTCCGTAATGAAATTATAAGCTGTTGCGTCCGCATAGGTATACCACCCATCATCTGTAGTACCACAACAGTCGCTCTCCGTCACGAGTCGCATATGCGAAATTTGTGAAAATTATTAATTTAATACAATTTAGCATCGGTTATAGTCACTATAACCGATGCTAAATATGTGCGTTTAACCGTTATACTAGACGACGTGATTGTAAGGGTCTCGTTCACAATCCATTGTTTTTGAGCTAACCTCTACGAAATCATCGACAGAACGATCGCAAAGTTCTCCTAGGGCGACGATGTTCCATTGGCAACAGATTGACGGACGACCGACAGACATGAAGACGGAAATGCCATCGTCACACGCTTAATGCGCGTGCTGATATAATATAATAGTAATATGATAAAGCACGAAATCGATCGATATATTATTATAATATGTGTAAGCTGATGTCTGCGTAACGGATCATCGGACACGATATCATAACGTACATAAATTATGTCGACTTTTCTAATATTAATTTTCTCAAGGTTTTAGTGTGCTATTATTCTTCAATATGCATGTATTGTCTCACAAATCAGTACCCCACTACCCCACTATGTAAATGGTGATGGTCGATGGTTTCGTTGAAGTTTATTCAACAGTGTCGATTTTTGTGCCACGAGCGAATAATAGATAAAAGATATATAGATGGTAGAAATATAATATATATTATATATTTATTCTTAAAAAGTATTGTGCAATAATTAGTCAAAAGCATAGGTATTAGGTACATCTATTGTTTATGAATTAATGAGTAATAATTGACTGGTCTGAAAAATAAATTAATCTGTCAAATGTATAGATGCTTATTCTAATATTTTTTTTCATCCACGGATTTGATTTTAAATCGCTTTTATAATAACTACCATGGACATTATAATATATACAGCTCCACAACCCTTCCCATAGCCTAGGATATTATAAAACTCTGAAATTAATTGTAATCCGATGATGCCATAATTTAAAGTCTCACGATTTTCGGATTGGAAACTTTTTCACCCTTAGACCCTTGAAAGTAAGCTATCATTAGTTTCGGGATTTATGCGCTTCATCATTTTATTGCAATATCTCCTTGTGTTTAACGCCCATAATTTGTCTTTAAATTTTGTGCCATTACAGAAACTATTTATATAATTCTAATTTATTGTTATCTGATTATACGTTCTATTTATTGTCACGAATCTCATTTATCGTTCAAATAAGCATTATATTAATCATTACTTTGTATGTAATTTAACTAACGGTTCTCTAGCTAATAACTTAGATTAGTCTTAAGAACGATTCGATAATTTTATTTTGGAGCATTTTTTAAGTCAGAATTAATTGACTAATTGTAACTCTATCTTATATATTTTTTTAAATACCAAAATTATTCGTTTCTTTACGTTGATAGTAAAATCATTAAATTATATTAAATAATAATCATAACTTGTGTATCATAAATAATTTATAATAATGGGCCCAGGGTTTTAATTAATAAAAAAAATATATATCTAAAAATGTATCTATTTTCTACAATACCATAATTTTTTCACAATAATACATCGATAAAAAAATGTTGTAACACTAATAATTTATTAAATAGAACAGAAATTATTATGCTAACATGTAACCCATTGAGTTAATTAGCCATTATGTATATTTTAATATTTTAGACAATAATAAATTGTATTCAATAGGCGTAGGTAGTAAGTACATAATTCTCGTCTATACTCAAATTACCAATTTTATGCAAATGCACTTGGTGAACAAAGTAAAACCAATTTCGTACAATATGTCGTATGTGAAACGTTCTACTATTCACTTAGAAAATTGAATGTTTAAATCAAATTATTATAGAAGATTCACTTTCCTGTTTAAACGCGTGTTAAAAATGTAAAAACTGATTATGCTTTTCTTATTATAAAAGTTCCCATACGGTATTCATATATATTATAAACATAATTTTGTGATTTACTGATTTTTACACAATTGATTTCTACGTGATTTATATCGTTATGATGCATCATGACATATTGAAAATAAATAATAATTATTTATGCACAATTTTTCTAATCTGTGAGTTCTTATTTAATAATTCATAAAAATTAATGTGAAACCATACATTTTGTGTACAAAATTGACCTTTTCACCGGCCGAGACTTCAGACGAAATGAGACTGATATATATTATAAACTATTATGTTCCTTATACCACTGTGACCAGTGATTGAACGTTTGCTTAATACAAAAAGTATACCGCATTCATGCTGTGACTATATGGGATATATTATAGAAATACAACCGTGTATTTTTAAAAAGTACAAACATCTTGGTGGACATAGTTGTAATTCTCTGTCTTCTAAATGTAGGTACTATTCGACCACGAAGAAGAACAAATTACACAACAACTTATTTAGTTTTTCCGACATCGTATACAATTTCCATTTAAATGTTTAAACGTCATCAAGGTATATTGTCAGGAATTAAATTTTATCTACAGTACCTATTACAGCTGCAGTGCTTATTAACAGATCAATTTACCTTTGACAGGGATACCATCACTATATATTACCCCACCATTTGGTCCCAAACAGTTTATTTTTATTGCTTTTTCTGTAGTGTTGTTTTTTTTTCACGAAACAATACCGGTTGCGTGGTAACTTATATTCCTACTAACATAAACATTCTATAATAAATAAAAATTGTTCTTACCTATGAACTTTCAAAAATAAACATCCAAATTTTTAAAATATTCCATTATATTTTAAGATTTTGTTATACACTCAGAGTATACAGAGTGAACCTATGCTATTTCATAAAGCTAACTCAAGAATATTTTTTAAGTTATGTGTATCGGAAATAGTTATTTATTTTATCCATTTAGTAGAATATAATAGTATATAATAAATCATGAAAGGTAAAATTATAAATGGTGTCATTAATATTTCTCCGACAATATCTCACCATTCTGAATGTAAAGAGGTGAAAAGATGCATATATACTAGTGTAGGGTTTATGGGTATAACAGGGTAGTTAAAAGGTAATAGGTAACTACTGATATCCCAATGGAAAATAAAGATAAATAAAACAAAAACGTTGTTATGGTTTTGTATTGTTTACCTCGTATATATAACCGTGTTTAAAATATAATTTTATCATGAAACTTTTTTGAAAAACCATTCTATTAAACATCGGGTTGGCAAATCAACAAAAAGTTACAATCACATATTTTCAAACAATTGCATTATTATGTTATATGTTTTGATCTGACCGGGATCTTTTTATAATGGAAACGGCCGGATATAAATGCATTACCGAACGTATATATATATATTTTTTTTGTAATGATATCGAAAACCATTTGAATTACATACAGAAAACCACGAGCAGTAGTACAAACACTGCAGTGTAATATTCAAGAACGAACATAAAATCCATTAAGTCACATTGTGAAAAATCACATCTGCATTGTATATTAGTGCACTGAATAATAATGATTATAATAAAAAAAAAGAATAAAAATAAGTCTGAACCGTGTTTTAGTTTTATACAAAATAAATAATAATCGTTGTTTTTCACATGAAATGCTTTAAATATAATATCGTTTTTATTTGCTGGTATTTTCATTTTTCAATTCCTCTTAATTGCGAACTTAAAAAAAAAAAAAATACATCGATGTATAATATAACAACGGGTAAAAATGGCATAACAAACAACACGCGCCAAGGTACGCTCAATGTATTTGTTTGCGTAATGATCGACTGGAGAAAACGTACATTAACACTGCCGCAGTTTCGATTTTTCAAAATATATATAAATCACTACTACGAACTGAGAGTGGGGTTTTGTTGCGCACAACCTACGTAAAAGTAAAATATAAATAATTATTTTACGTTTTATGCAATAAAATGTAACGCACACGTCTCCTCGGAATCGGAAAAATATATGTAATATTACGTAATTATATTACATACGAAATATTATTATTATTATTATTATATAGGTATCGCTCAACAAATATGAACTTATAATACTTATAATAATATTTATAAATCAAACATCAAAGCCAATATCGAAAACCCATGCACACGCACACGAGTGTACACTGTACGCAATAGAATAATAATTGTATAAATTTACAAATATTCGATAATTTTATAATATTATAAAATGGACCATGCGATTTCGTACGACCGGTGAACGTTTTTATAATATTAGCAGTATTTATTTATATTATACTCAACAATCGGCTCTTGACTTTTGCACGCAAATCGGTTGCGGTGCAGTGTTCCATAGCTTTTAACACGCACCGTGTAAATGTAGCAGTGCTACGTGAACAATTTAATACGAAATGTTCTGCGGGATAACTATAATTATTATTAAACCAAATCCGACTGTTATGACAAAATAAAATATTATCATGCAGCGGAAATTTACGGTGCTTACGAAACTCAATTTGTTGAACATACGCACACGCATTTGCGCACACGTACACACACGCGTGCATATTAGTGTATTCAATACATAATGTACGAGGAGACGAAGACACGGCTCAAAAGTGATTTTCCGTTATAACACGTGACTGTTTAAACTTAAACGTGTCGTGACTTTATTAAATTTGCACGAGTCAAATTTTTCATACATAGTACGGACCGAGCGAGATGTGTCCCTGAGGATTAACTATTTTATACGGTGTGTAGGTATGTTATGTGTGTACCTTTAATTTTTTTTTTTTAACACTTTTGGGCAGTAAAACAGTTTAAAAAGTTTTGTGAGATACCACTCGGGATTGTAAATTAAGAATGGGAGATGCAGGTTATTGTTTGAAAACTTCTGATTTTTTTGTCGTGAAGCCATTGAGTTAATATTGAATAGATACGAGTGATTTATTTCATTACAGCATTATGGCTATAGTTCCTATTCAATATATTTAATAAAATCATTTTTCCATTTAGTTGTCAGTTTATAATTTTTTTTTAAATAAAATACTTCAGCTGTATTATTATTATTATTAATATTTTAAATCCAACTAAAATTGACAATAAATACCATGGTATGTGCACGTTCAATACTTGATAAAATCATATTTTGTTTTTGCACTACGTTTTTGTAAATATTGTGTTTTGAGAAGTCCGAAATACAGTGTTTATAATACAATACTTAAAATATGTACTCGTATTAGGTATATATATTTCATTGTGTACAAATTACTCAACTCGTGTTGAAGATCGTAAAGTTTATATTGTGTATCTTATAATGATAAACTTTTTTGGGAAAAATAATATTTATCTCATTGAATGCCAAAATGTTTTATAAATTTACGTTGTTAAAATGTTTTCTTTTTGTTTAAATGTTTGATTTTACAATAACATGGTTGATAGGTATACATATATTCAAATAGTTATAAAATATTAATTAAGTTGTTTTGGTAAAACATGCTCACGCTAAAATTGAATAAACATATTTTAATAATTTACAATGTAAAAGTCTCTCTTAAGTCAAACTGATTATAATAGTGAAATAATAATGTTGATATTATTATTTCCATAAAATAATATCTATTGATAAATAATGATTAAAATAAAAAATAATTTTAGTTAGTATGCGGACGTAGTTTTGAGTGGTCTAGTTCGATCATGGGATTAAATGTGCACATACATCAGTGTAATAAACATATAATATTTGATATATTGGAATACACCATTTAAATTTTTCTCTCTTCTCAGAATTTAAAGAATGAGTTGATAAGTTAAAAATAATACCATCAGCTTTATTATTACCATTAGAACAAATGAATTCCTTATAATATGTATAGCCATAAATTGTGGTAAAATGTTTAATGTAACGTATTCAATTTTCTGCATTTGGAATTTATTAAAATATCTGCATAGTATGGAGAATATTTGGCTAAAATCAATCAATGTTATAATATAAGTAATAGGTATCTATGGTTTTTTAATTAATTCACCAAAAATTACGTATAATTCATAATATAATAACATTTTCACTGTTTTTCGTTTAATTTAATAATTAATACAATTGGTTTAACGAGGATTATTCTGACCAATAAAACAATACTAACAAGTCATGGACAATAATTCAGTGGTTAATAGTAAAAATGTGAGTAACATTTTTTCGTGAAATTTATTTTAAATCGTGTGACACAACAGCCCGTAGATAATTTTATTGCAGCTAAAGAACATGCAAAACATATAATATTAACATATTTTAATTTCAATGACAATAATACTAATAAGTAATAATTATTATAAAAGTATGTTACGTTTGTAATTAATATTATATTAGGACACGAGTTATTTTTCATTTTCAATTTTAACGTTTAACTTATCGCTGTCATTGATTAGTTTTGATTTGCACATATCGTCAATCTATAGTAGCTTAATTAATTTTTCGTTATTTTAGTAATTTTCAAATATATTTTGTGTTTGCTTAAACATCATAATGCAGATTGCTACCATAAGGTTATGAAAGTTATTTTGCGACCGTTATTCTCTAGGGAGTACACACATAAATAATTTTATTACGTAAGTGGTTCATCGTTCATAATTACCTATAACTTATAAGCGATCAGAATACTTTGCTTCCTATATAATTAACAAATTATGTTTAAAAAACCCCTAAAATATATATTCTTGACATTATAGGTAATTAGATAAATATAATATATTTTATAGCCAGTCTGTTTTACTGTATATAAAGATTGTATTGTATTGTGAACTAAGCTATCATGTTTAAAATCTCATGATTATTGTTTTTAGTCAAAATGATGTAACCGCAAAAAAATAAAAAATGAATGCTGTGTTTAACTAACTAAAAATACGTTATACTAAACAACTTATGTGTTAAAACATTAACAGCATTCATTTTTTATATAATCAATATTAATAAAATATTAAATCAAAAGATGCATAAGTTGAAAACTGTAAATACCTACAATATTATAGTTTGAAGATTTAATTATATTTTTACAAATATAAGTTCATCAAAAAAAGGGGATAATTAATTAACCACTCTGTTTTTTAGTGAGCGTTAAGAATATATTAAAGAGTAAGTCATCGTCAAATTGTAATTAAATGATAAATCATAAGTTCGGAAATCATTTTCGAGCAAAGAATGTGTGTAAGTCTTCATTACTAAGTGTATTTAATGATACAATAATACCACTATCAATGTTATTTATTTTACTTTTAATTATACGATAGGTTATTTTATACATTTTTACATACAAAATAATTCACAAATATTACGATAATTTGGATGATTTTGTCTAATATATCACTTAAACTATTAATTGTCAAGGTTTTTGACTAAGTAACAATTCATTTCAACATCCATAAAAGTACATCTATAGTCAAAATACTAAAAATCTTTTGAAAACTTTTCACAAAAAATGCTAATAAATACCTACATAACTTGAACATTTTAAATAATGGTTTTGCATTAAATTTATTGCCCAATTTCTTCCCCTGTTATTTTTAACAGTGCATAGAATATTTTTTAACACCTCAACTGGATACTATTTATTACCATGATCCATAATGTTCTCTAAAGTTGAACATTGAAACTATTTTTACTACTCTAAAAGAGCAACGACAGACAAAAAAAAAAAACAAACATTATTGTAAAATCAATTAATTTATTGCTTCGTTACCCTAAAAATGGATATATATATATGTGTGTGTGTGTGTGTTATCATTAATTAATTTACTGTTCATAATAGATATAAATTTAATAAACAACAATTTTGTGTTCATGTGGATGAACTATTAAGAGAATTAATTTTTAATATCACCTGAAAGTGTGCACAATAAAATCGTAAAATTTCGATACATTTAAATATAAATACCAACCGAAATGTACAAAAAAATCAAGTGTATTCAATAAAGAAAAAGAAAAAATTAGTTTGTTTTATATAATATGTATAATATGTAAATGATGTTAGATGGTTCCAAAAGAATAATCACGTTAATGACCAAATACACAGGTAATAGTTGTTATAGACGTGAATCTCAAATACTACAATTTGAAAAATGAAGTACCTAGGTATTTTTAAAAATATAAAAAATGGATTATTATTTTTTATTTGTTTTGACAAGTTGTATTCCCATGACATTTACTATTACATAATTTTTTAGCCCTACGTCAAGCACAACGCTTATTATTACAACCAATCTTGCAACGGCAGCGCTGGTACCATTGAGAGCCCGCAACCAAACTATTATTTCTAGCTGATTCCCTCAGTGTCAACTATCTACCACCTGCTAATTTTATCACATTGTCCATGTCTAATAGATTTTCTTCACAAGCAACTATTTCTTGGCGTGTATAATTGTATTTAAGAAAACCATATCGGCTCCACCGATGTTATAATATGTATAGTAATTGCATACTGTATTGGTCCAGTGTCCGCCATATCTGTGGCCAATAAAGTTTTATTGATTTACCCAACCCAGTTAGTACCAAAATTAATTTAGCGATCACTTTATCATTGCTCGTTGGCCATTATTTTATAATCGAATCAACATTTCCCAAATCATACGGTTATTAACGTTATTTACTAGAAATTAACGATAATTCCCACATTCATAGGTAAATAACGTAAATAACCATAAATTTCCAATATAACATAATTTACCGTAACATATATATTATTAAATGTTGTTCATCTGTACTAAATTATTAAACTTAATGACTTAATCAAATTCGTCATAAATCAATCATTTTTTTTTCAGTATTAATAGATGTTTATCGATTTCACTAAATTGTATAATTAAAAACAAAAACTTTTATTTAATATTGACAAAATTACTGTTCTAATTTTGTTAATATAATTTTATGATTTTTTGACGTATGTATCAAAATAGAGTCACTGGATTTTGGTTTATAATTTCCATTACAATTTTAAAGTGATTTTTTCCGTAGAATAATACTTTATTATGCAAGTACAATAAGGATAATTTATGTATGAAATAATATTTTTTTGAAAATATATAAATAATGTCGTGCCTGCTTAAAACCTTTTAAATAACAAATTTATATCTACAGGTACATTTTGACGACTGGGAGGCTTTTGAGTTATATTTGGAACGCAAAGGAGTGGTATCAGCAATAACAAATGCACTGTATTGTTTGTTCAATGAAAAGTCTTTGCCGAAAAACGTTAATCAGTAAATATTTTTTTTATGGACACGATTCCAGGTGCAACTAATCAATGCCTACCTGGCATAATAATATGATATTTATCTATTTTTAATCTAATTATGCTGTGGTTGATATTTTATGATTACGAAAACGACTATTATATCCATCAGTCCTGATGACGATAAAGTTTCATTAATCCTACAATGCATGATTTTTTTTTACAAAAAAATTGTTTTTGGATAATAATTCTCAAGTTACATAATACGTAAAATCACATCATTCTCATAAAAAAGGTTCAAAATAAACTATTCTAAATTAATGTATTGCTAAATTTACGAGCTCTTATTCCATGTTCAGAAATAATATTATAGTAATTAGAAGATATCCTAATTTCATCATCGTCTATGCCTTAAGGTAAAATATCTCAAGCTTACATTAAATTGTAGACTAACGTAGACCCTAAGCTCAGTCAAATTAGTCAAATAAAAAAAAAATGGCAAACATTTTTATATAATAAGGTGATTATTTTTTTTTAATATGAAGTAAATTATAATATTTCTCCATGTTTGTTGCGCATCAAGCAATATTTTTCCGTTATTAATTTTTATAAAATAAAAATAAAAACAATAATTATATGAACCATATTAATATTATGTATTTTAATAGATTCACCCTAGTTATTTATTATTCATATTATTTAAAATTCTTGATTTAGGCCCCGAATGCCTGAAATCAAAAATCAATTTATGAATAAATTAATACTAATAATAATAATACCAAATTGTTTTATGAAATCACCCATCACAAAGTACTCGTACTTTCACTTTAATGAAATCATATTATCAATGAAGCCAAACACTGGTATATTTCGTGTACCAAGAGCTATATTTTCTGAGCTTCGAGAGATAGGTTCTGAAAGCATCACCGCCTTAACAGATTCACTTATAGAGAACATCTAAATGTTTTGTATTTTAATAGAAATTCCACAGATTGTAGGTTTTCCATTCGAAAAATTAAGCAGCCTACTAAACCAAATAGCTTTTTAACAACAATAAATTGTTTTGTTTAATATTTATATGGTAAATTCGGCGACAGCACATAGTTAAAATAATTAACTTTAAATGAGACGTGTTATTATATAAATAGTACAAATGCTTTGTATACCTATTACATTGTATACAAAATATTTCATCCATTAAAAAAAGTTTAAAATGTTGTTCTATCAACCACATACCATCGGTTAATTTAAATTAAATTTTTCATTGAAGTAATTAAAATATATATATGGTATATATATAATATATATATGAAGCTTATTTAATGTACCCTAAAAAATTACCATTTCATTAATTATAGCAGCGTACATTTATATTAACATTTGAATTCGTTAAAATATTTAATATTAAAAAGTTTTTTTTTCTGCTCACTTTACTATAGTTTAGTATTCATAAATGAAAAAAATTAAAATATAATAAAACAAAAAAATAAAAAAGTATCTATACAATATGAACGTTCAAATCAAATATTTTTTTTCAAACTTAGTAAGTTATTAGCTCTTATTTCCATGTCATGCTTTTATCTTAATTTTAAAGGGCATACACATGTCACATAATTTATTCTACAACCTAGATACAATGTTTTAATTAACATATTATATTAAATTTACTAATATTAAATTCTGGACTAGAAAACAATTGTTTACAACAACTACGAACGAGTTATTGGAATTTAACACACTTTTATTACATGTATAGATCCAACTATTAATATGTATTAAGTATAATATAAAATGGTATCTAACCTAATTGTAATCCTTATAAAAGGCCTAATGAAATAATAATTTATTTGTTTTGTAAATTTTCTTCTTTATCATACATTATTATTTATTACGTAATTCTGTACTTCATATCCCACAGTAGCGCGTACCCACAATATTTAGCTCTCAATTCTTGGTTAATAGAAATAGATAGTTTAAATGCTATATAAAATCACATAACTCAGATATTTCATATTCATTAAAATGAAATGACTCTTTGCTTGTTCGCCCATACCATTACAGTTTTCACTATATAACATAAAAGTAAGTAGATAGCTTACCATTATAACATCACCATAAAGATTTTTTATGCGTAATGTATGTGTGTTCGTATAGGCACACCGACATTATATTATTTTGTCATGATTATTAATATATGATACTATAAAGTTAAGGAAGTAAAAAATATTTTGGTATAATATGCCAAATATATATTTGTCTTAAACATTTGTATATCGACCAACCGATGGATACAAAGCTATATAACATATATATAATACGGTTCTGTATACGCTTATTTAATAATGATGACTACGCACTAAATAATGATTACAAATTTATGTTGTGTACAACGTAGGTACATATTTTGTGCTCTTGGAGGTGATACGACGAGCCAGATGAAATATCGGTTGAAAAAACTGAAGAGAAAAATCGAAATGGTGTCTCGAGAAATCGAAACGGTTACCAACGAAATCCAACATCTGTGGATCATCCGGGACAACGGTTTGAAGTTTAGCATTTACAAGGATTTCGTAGACAGAAAACGTGTCGAAAATGAAAATCGTACAAAGAAAAATATATAAAACTGAGCCACGTGCCGCCGTTTCGTGCTGCAACCCTAGCAGGTGGCGATCATTATTATTAATATTTATAACAATCCTACTCGATCTAGACACGTAAAAATATGTTTAACACGATGGCAAACCATTTATTCGTTATTACCCCATTCTCTTTCACAATTTGTAAAAAAATACACTGCACGCGCGCGCATACGTTAGTAATATTTCATACATAGTTGTAGAAGATTAAATACTGAGTTGTCGGTGTGAAATAAAAAACAAACTCGTTTGTAACTGAAACACTATAATAATAATATGATTTTTTTTTTTTTTTGAAAGTGTTTTTCGGTCTACCGAACGTCCAGATGTATAATTTATTTGCCACGTGCTCTGTGCATACTCACTCCGTTGTCAGAATTAACGAATGAATGAAAACACGTTATGAATGAATGCCATCATATAACGCGTATAAGAATATAATATAAGACAAGCTATCTAGTGCGAATTTCGACTCAAATCAAAACACTGTTGGATGTTTATTTTTAATAATAAAATATATCATTTCATACATAATATATTTGTATCGTATATTATGTGTGTTAGTTTGGTCGTAGGTTGGTGGGGGAGTTGGTGAGTGAGTTGCAGAACGAGATAATGTATTGCAATCTTGTTGAAGCAGTTGCAGTTATTTTTCATCCATCCTATTTGTATACTATAATCAAGGTTTGAGTTTTAAGATGTGTTTTTCCACTATAAGTTGTATACATATTTCTTTTTCAATTTATAGACGTGTTTATACTAGGATATATTACAGAAATGTCACTTACAGATATTTTTTAATTAGGGAGTGATAGACATTTGCGAAATCCTGTTTACGATTATCTAAATATTACCTATTTAGTTAGAATTATTCCGTTATAGACCAAAAAAAAAAACAATGACGGAAGATTCTGTAGCAACCAAAATGTCAGGCTTATGACGATGTTTATAATCACGAATAACTCAAAGAAAGTTAAAAACCTTTCGGATATTCATAAACATTTTCACACGCACTGAGTTAAGTAAACTATTTTAATTAAAACAAGTACCGCGATATTCCCAAGTTTAGAGTGTATTATTTAAATTCAAATTGCCAGCATGTTTTTTTTTTAAATTCAAATGAACACCCGCAGTGTCTACGTGCATTTTGATGGATTATAAAAGCATATTTAACTTAAAACACACCCTGAGACGTGGGAGTGACTAATTGGATCGAATATTGAGCAAACTCAAAACGAGTTGTAAGATTTAAAAAACATAATCGTATGGGGTATTATATAAATCACAGTCATATTATTATAAAAATCTAGGTTTACCCGTTTCACTAGAAATATAATAAAAGGTGGAGTTTCCTGAATAAAATGATACTGAAGACCAACTCTCCGAGTATTTACGTGGTTTAAAGTATGTGAATGTTTATTTTTAGGTAATGTACATGGATATACTCATATATTACGCATATTATGCAGGGTCAAATATAAATATAAATATATATATATATATATCCCATTACATCTAGTAATACTACACTTGTTATATATTTTGCATTTCAATGTTACTGTCAAATTTCGACAAAACATGGAAATGTATATTGGATAACTGTAACTATTCAATCTACATATCAATATTATGTTCGTTTGAACTTCAATTTAATAATAGTGTACATGGGAATATTTATATAATATTATACTTACTGTTTATTATAATATTTCATCATTTTAATGTGATTGGTAATTTGATATAAATTTTTCATGGAAAAACTTATGAACGTATAGTCGTATAGTCGACATCAAAGATATCACAATGGAGTTATTGTAAAAAATAAATAATGGAAATTATGGAATTTGTGATTTTGAAAATATTGGAAAAACGCATACTGCAGAACACACTCGTTTTTCATCCTAAACATAATTAGCGTCGTCGAAACACGGTCGCGTATAATATTATACCAACTTGTAACGATATCATTAATCCCGTATTATGTTAAATATCGATTGAATATAATATTGACGCCACACGCAAAAACAACACTATACAATATATACGTCAGTATAATATATTTCGGTAAACGCTGTTTTGATGAAGAGGGCATTAAAAATAATCGCGTAGCTACCGAAAAATTGAAATCCGACGCAACGGGGAACACTGTTTCGGCGTTGAAAAAATATCGAAACATAGGTAGGTCTGTAAGCGAAAAAAAACTGTTCTAATCGTAATTTTTCCACCATCAAACGTTGGGCCGGCGAATTTAACGACACGCATTAGCAGCGATATAAAATATACACCAAAGTAATAACGCGTATATTATATACTTATAGGTATAGTTGTTTTCATATTAAAATGGCAAAATCGAGATTGACGTTTTATTAGTGAATTGGTTCTACGGTCGTTATATAAAAGAGTTGGTTAGGCGTTCGCCACTATCAGGTTTTTAGTATTTCCTTAGTTTTTTCACGTCTGTTGGAGATTATTAGTATTAGGCCATTTTTTTAAGATCCGCAGTAAGTAGTTGCATCATCCAGCTGCCAGTTTCCTGGTAGACCGTATTTATGCGGACTTTCGTGTTTGGAAGTTATAGCTGCAGCAAGAGTGCATGCAATCAGCATATTATAATTTATTTCAGATGAATAAATGACGAAAAAGGTTTTATGACAGAAAAAAGAAAATCAATTAAAAAATAATAGAATTTTCTACATTCATAACCATAATATCTCCTGTGATAGTATCAAATTTTAATTAATTAAACTAATTGATCATGAAATTATGTAAATAGTTATATTACGGGCTATGCGATATGTTTTAAATTGTCTTATAATTTATGTGACATGCTCTGAAATCTCCCTATGGCAGGGTTGCCAACTGGCCGGTATTTCACTTACATAGACTTAAAAAGCCGGTTGCCATAATTAATCTTTCACCAACCAGGTCCTGATAGGTCTGCAGTCAAGCATTCGAGAAGATCTCGAAGGACCACTAACATTTCGAAGTGGTATAATACATTTATCGCAATGCCCACGTAATAATTTTAATGACAGCTATATAATAGTATACAGTCAACAAACGTGATAAGGTCATTATTATTTATTAATATTAAAATTCGTCCGATTTGGGATATTATAGCAAATTACGGACCGATTGAAAAATATTTCTTGAAAGGCCGATACTACCCAATCCGCCCCTGCCACCAACCAATAAAAATCTAATATTTCCATCTGATTGAGAGTTTTGATATAAATATATCAATATTTTTTCGTTTTTGTGAAATTGGTTATCAGATATTGATATTGCTGTCAATAAATTGTATAGGTAATCTTAACGACTTATTGACTTCAGAGTCAAGTCTACGTATTCGTGTACGCTAGCCGATATGTAGGACATAGGTAGTATGATTAGTATAATAGTATATAATATTATGTAGGTACCTGCTAGGCCGTTGTCGAATGTTATAATGTGTGAACGACCATAGAGTTCAGTTTGAAGTAATATAAAATGAAAATTCACGGAAAATTATGAACTTTTTATTGTTTTCTTGGGATGGTATTTTCCAAATTAATAGTTGGCCTACCTACCCTATGATCTTGAATGGTTTCGAAGTATTTTTTAAAACTATAAGCCTTACAGATGATGTTGTATCGCAGTAGGTACACTTTTGTTGCCGATTAAATATTATAATATTATGACGTATAAAAATGTTCGTCATATTATATAGTTGCCCCGTACACAGCAATAATACCTACTCACTTAATAAGTAATAAGTAATAACTACCCAGGCAAACGACGGTGACGGTTTTAAGTACTATTATTTTGCGATAATTATTCTGTAACTTGCTTGCACACAATTTTTTTTTTTTTTTTACCTGAAAAATCGGAACTTGTTTGCGCATACCAAAATAATTATATTATTTTATCTTGGCGACAGATTGGAGTTAATAATCATGGATAAAGAATGTGGAAATTAAGGTATCAACTATTAAAGTCTAAAGGGTAACTATGCGCAAACCATGTGCATGGTTACGGCTCAACTGAGTGTAGTTTTGGGCCCAAACAAGTAATAACTATCCAGGTAAACGACGGTGACCGGTTGTAGGTACTATTATTTTGCGATAATAAAACGTCGATTTAAAGCCCGAGCACGTTTTAAAAACACAGACTTGTGTACGTTATGCGCACGTGAACAAACAATGTGCAGAGCTCATGCAATATATTATGCCTAACACCGATGCGGCTCAGAACTGGTAACGACAACTGTATTTTAATAGTTTGGTTTTAGACATCGTATTCGTTCCAGGATCACAGTCATAGACGCCGGTCTAATTGTCGGGTACACGTTAGTATGACCGGTGAAAAGTATATTATACACGGTTTAAACTGTTGGAACGATCATTGTGAAAAAGTAAAATCCGGGAAGTAAAATAAAAAATAATAAAACCCGGATTTCACGCACAATAGAACGTCTGGAATTTATAACCCGGGGTGTTTAATGAAGTTTTTAATTGAACCACGCGCACACATAATAGTTATATACTTGGACCACCCGCAACACTACAATAATAATAATAATAATAATAACATTCAATATGACAAGGGCAAACCGTGGTGGTTTAAAAATTAATTGCCAAACTCCCTCCCCCAGTCGACCACTCGGAAATCCTTTATTTTACACTCTTACCCACCGCTCTGCTATTCTCGACGTATCACATACTTTATTTCTTGTCCATCAATCCCCTCTCTTACACGCAAACACAAACACACACACACGCTCGTTACCGTCATCATAATGGATCATTTATAAAACTTGCTTAGGAAAAACGCAAACAACGACCTTTATAGTAATTAGCTTTAAACCCATATAGGTACACATACGAACGATAACAAGAAGAAAACCGACCTTTATAGCGAGCGTTATAATCGATTTCTTCGTCATTCTAAATTCCAAACACTTTTCCCGTTGGAAAACCATATTATGCAAGCCATTTAGAATTAAACAAAGCACGAAACTATGTGACCCTCGGTATGATCGTCTCCTACATGCGGGGCAGTCAAAATGACAAGCGACTAGTGACAGCGAATCCGAATAGCTGCAAGATGGCCGACTCCGTTATCATTATCAGTTATCACAGATTTTACTATAACTTTATTTAAAAAAATAATATATAACATATTATATATTATGTTGCTATAATTCCTAGTTTATTAATATTCTATAATTAACAAAAACGATGATATTCCAGTTAATTATTAATAAGCTATAACCTTCATAATACATAGAAAAATCCATATATCTCGAGAGTGACATCCATAGGCCTCCATAGGGCCTCCATTTTAACGAAAATCATAAAAAAAAAAAAAAATACCTACAATTAAAACAATATTCCAGGTTAGTACATCAAGAAAAGGAATGAATAGAACATTTAAAATTTTGAACTCAAGTAGTGGTGTAAACTTTCACAGTATTATACATTTAATTAAACAGACAATTTTTTTAACAATCAGTAAAAATTCATTTTTGATAATCATTCATTCAAACACAAATATTTTCAGAAGTATCTGATGTAACTGAGTTCATTTTACCTGTTCAATATTTAAAATAAGATAAAGTAATCAGATACTTTACTGTCACTATATTATAATAAACTTGGATTTAGTATATTAGACTTAGAACACACTACTTAGAATACAACTTGGGTAGAAATAAGGTAAGGGAAAGAAATATATATTATTCTTCGAATGAAGTGATGGTAAAATCTGTGATAACTGATAATGATAACGAAGTCAGCCATCTCGCAGCCATTCAGATTCCCTGTCACTAGACGCTTGTGTCAAAATGTAAAATATGTACCTATACGTTAGCAATAACAGGTATACCACGTCCACGTGTGATATACTTTTCGCAGACGACCGATCGCGTTTTATGACTGGCGCACGAATTGCTCTATTACAATATCTGCACACAACGATAAAAATAATTTTATATACCTATATAGTATTATACCAAGGTAGTCGATCTCGATATAAATAAATATGAAGCTGAAGGCACGCTATACTAATAATATACATAAGTTGTTGAATAATTGGGTTTTATAATATTTTGTGCAACAGTGACAAAATAATAATAGTGTAATAGTTAAAACGTTTCACACGAGTTGATTCCTTTGTGATCTTATGTTGTTGGTAGTATTGAAATTCCAATAATGCTCCACTAATAATTCCTTTGAAATCTCCACAAACGCTACATAACAATAAACACACTATGTACCAGTAGTTTCAGAATTAAATTCCAAACTTAATTGAAGTACCTACAACAGGTTTACAGTTAATACGACATTTATTGTTTTCTTGATTTACTCATTTGCTACTTTTTCTATTAATTGTTTTTACTTTAGATAAAATGTGTACTATTGATTAAATTATCATCTTTTAAATATGTCAAGTATTCTAACAACTTTTAAAATATGGATTGTAATGTATTATTTTAAACTTTACACTACAGTGATAATATAAATTGCTTTGTATATTTTAAATTTTTACTTCGTAATATATTTACTAATAATAATTTCAAATTTTAAAATCAGTTCCGTGTCGACGCTCGATGTACCTACACACACGTTGGAGCGCTCGTTCGTACTTTTATCACTTATTCTACCGTTATATTACATACTTTTTTTTTCTTCTTTCTTGGCGTTTGTTTCTACACAACAATGTCTTAGTTAAAATATTTAATAACATCCACTTGTCTTAGTTTAACCAAATTAAGTGAACGAGCGAACGCGTAATAGTTCATTTTATTTTTTTTTAAATAATTTACAGGTAATTACCGATATCGACTATCTCATTAAATGTCTAACAATAATGATGTCCAAAATAAAACCGTTGCCCCTCTCCATCTTATCAACAAGAAAAGTAAAAACTCATTAGCGGCCAGTTCAAGTTCAATGAATGACCTAGTTATGTTAGTTAACATATCAGTTCCGTTTATTTTTTTAATCTGAATAGTTCACTTAGGTTTATAGAATTTTCTATATTTTAACTTTCGAATAATAGAATATAATATTTAGGGTAGTTAGGATGCTCGAAATATTCCGAATCTTACATTGGTTTATAGACAACCTAACCGAAATCGAACTATCCATTATTTCTATTTGATCCTATATGAATTGTTTATCTTATTTCTTAGTTTTAAGGAAAAATATTTTCATTTTTAAATTTAACCACCCCTAATACCTTTGTATTCCGGATGTTATTTCGTAAAACATATCAGAATGTTTTTTTTTGCTTTGTACTCGGATATTCGTTAAAATGAGTTACGCTCCACACAGTCAAATAAGGATACCTGTATTTTTAGGTTTGATAAAAATTAGTTGAACAATACAATTGGAATGTTCTTCTAACCAAACCTGCACACGTTATATAAGGGATTTTCGATAGGTAATACAGTCCTAAAGAGATATAAAAACATTCGATATAATATCATGTTATTTTAAATAATATTTGCCTACTGCGTAACAGAAATATGTTTTTGAAATGCAAAGGACTACAAATTATTGACATTTCAGTTAACGAGAATTGTATTATCAACTTCAGAAGAAAAAAAAACAGTGATTGTTTTTCAATATTTTAAGAGATTTTTCATACCGCTATTCTTTGTATTATTTGACATATTGATATAATTTAAAATCACAATTATTTCACTTCATACACAATATGAATACACCACTAGATTGTCAATAATAAGGGTTGTTAGCATTGAAAAAATATATGCCACACGTTATTAACTATAATCATAAGTTTTGATTCTAAACGATTTTTATAATTTTATTTGATTTTATTGAAAAATAACAACTAAATTAATTTGTTCCTATAATTTAAATTTGATATTTTTGTTATTTTGTAATTTGGGATGGTAATTAATAGGCGTAGGAGCTGTAATGATTAAAAAAAAGAGTTATAATAATATTATTTTTATATTACCTTCAAATCCTTGAATTGACTTCCCAATTTAAACCGTGGTTAGCGTCTGAAGTGAAAGGTGAGGTAACCGATTTGTATTTTAAAATAATAAAACCTTTTTCTTTTGTCTATTAATATTACTTTATTTAATTAATTTCTAACGCACATTAACATATACATTTAACTAACTTATTAATAGATTTTTAATTCACATATATATATTTTTAACTTTAAAAATATTACGTCTCTTTGTATAGATGATCTGCGCAGTCTTTTATAATCGCTTATGATCGTCTATAGGTACTAAAAAAAACCGATGACGACACGTCTGGCGCAGTGACTATAGACGAAGCTCCTTATATGTAATGTTGTATGTGTCCTATCTTATTCTTAATGGCTAAAAATTATTATAATTATTTTATTATATATATATTATATTAAATTTAAAAATATATGATGGCTTAAGAGTACATCATTACAGAGCTAAAGGTGAATGGCTGCCTTATAACATTGAATTAATCTCTAAAAAGTTTCTAGGCTTAGAATAGTTAACGGATTTTACCCACAAATCGGATAACCGTTTTTTATTTCTAAACAGTGATATAATAATGCTTAAGTCGTGCTAAACGTAGTATTGACTTTTACAGAATTTCTTCTCAATATTATGGGTACGTTATTTGATTAATAATTATCAAAATTATCTTGTAATGCAAAATAAGAAAACGCGTTTCAATCAAAACAATCATATGTTTACGACAATACCCTATGTATAAGTATTTAGAGTATATAAATATATTTTATAATACTGGTTAAAATGCAGTTTCGTTCAATTAAAGGAATAGACATTTTTTATTTTGTCAATAATGTAATGTGATAAACATCAGTATGTAGGTTATTAATAATAAATAGTTTACTAATAATACCTTATTGTAGGTAATAAAACCATGTGTAAACCTAATGGCCCATGCTTCTGAGGGTTTTTATAATAGTAATAATAGTAAAAATATATCTCATTATTTTGATATCAAACTCTAAAGAGTCCATTGCAATAAAATGTATCTTTACACCCAAACCGATTGTTTATAGTTTCAATTATGTATTACTATAATATACTTACGCAACAACTTTCTTTATTCATTAATAAAAAATTATAATTATGAATGTATTAGAGTCTAAAATATTTTTTAAAGTTTTTTTATCGGCCTTTATATCATCATAGAGTTATTTTCGCATTTAATTATGAATTTATTATAATTTATTTAAAAGCTAAAGTTATTCTTTTTGATGATAAGATTAAAAATGGAATTTAAAAACGTTGAATATTTTAACACGTAATAAAATATCTAAAAAGTTTTATATAAAATTCATTATTTCGTTGAAGTAAATTAATTTAAGGAACTTGAAGCATATATATTTATTACTAATTTTCTCCAAAATATCTCCTTGTTTTTGTTCAAATATAATCGATAGGCTATTTAGGTTTTTACATAAAAATATAAATTACAATCTGTTTTTCCTGTAAATAACAAGTTTCTGTGTATTACATAAATTTGATATTGAAAATGTGAAATAGCTTGAAACTCTCGAAGAAAGTTAAAACCATTCAGAAGATAGCAATATTTTAGAAATTCATTTTTGCATTTTACATGTTATTTTGAATATTAAGTAGTTTTTTGATTAAAATGAGATTAAATTAAATTCATTCCCAAAATAAGACATTTCTTAAATACTAGGTTTTAGTGATATCGTTATCAAATTCAGCTATTATAGTTGATGGTATTATTTAGAGTACGTTAGAAGTGCTTTGGTTGACACCAGTCACCAACACTAATTTTATACCAGAAATTTAATTTTAACTTTTTTGAATAAATAGATTTAATAATTTAATAGTATAAGAATATTATAAGTTGAAGAAGTTCTTGAATTTGAAAAATAACTTGTCATGCCAAGTACGGTCAAAAGATGGACATCTAAATTAAGAGAATACATTATTTTGTATCATAGCATTGGCTACGGACAGACTTTTTGGCTTTTTGGTTACCTATAATTAAATTGGGTTTTCTTACATTTCATTAAAAAATTAAGCTTTTTTTATTTAAGAATAAAATAATTTTATAGTTTTTTTTTTAGCTTGGAAAAACAATAATTGCGTCTTTATTTGATTGTTTGATTTATAATATGTTTTTATGGAATAAAGAAAAACATACACCAAATTTACTTTTTTATATTATACGCGTAAAGGATATTTAATCAGTTTTCAAATTTCAAAGAATGTCCCAAAAATAAGTGCATTATTATTATTATTATTTCAACTCCCATGTGACATTATGCGATTTCGTTTCATTATTTATTATTTATTACGCATGTGCATGTGTTTATTTATTTAAGAAGGTAAAAATAACATTAATTTTAAATTTTAATGGAATAAAACAACGATTGAATTAGGTTACTGTTCAATATATCAATTATTGTGTTTGATTGTGTCTGGGAGGGAAGTGAAATATTACGGAAAAATACCTTATATTATTTTACGAATCGTGATTTACGGGATTGTTAGGCCTCAAATAAAACATCAATTCGGGAATGAAATGTCTTCCACTGAAACGTTTTGACATAAACATATGTGACCAACTTTCGTTATTAGGTTGCGTACTGCGAGATTATACATCTTAGATCATAAAACATGACGTACTTACAAGAGTACTGACATTTGGAAATAATAAATAAGAATAAGAATAAGAAACCTGTACTAATAGAGAGCCAGGACAATAATATATATATTATTGGAGTTATTATTGTTTTTGTCTCGGTTTATTAACAAGCTAGAAAATGTGATGTGCATTATGTGAAAAACGCATACAATTTATAGCCCACATGCAGTTGGATATTCTCCAATCAACTAAAAAATTTGCATGAGTTGATCGAAAAAAAAAACGATTATTATAATTGTCAGAGTGAACGTAAATTACGCTCGCCCCATCGCCACCACAATCGTGTGATGACTCGGTGCAAATATTGTGATAGCCTTTGCCAACATTGAACTCGTTTGAACATATGCAGTTCATTGATGATTACAAAGATACGGAAAATACATATATATGTAAGACCTAGTTAAGACTGATAAGATATATATACATATATACTGGTGGTAAATGTGTTTGTATACAAATAGAACCGAGTGAGGTTATATTTTTTTCGCAATACCTATTATCTTTTTACTAGATCATATTATAATTGTCTTTGCGGTTTTCAAAACCGTTTCGCTCTCAAATTACTGCATCACCGTAATACGACGATTTCGTTAAAAATGTGAATTATGTAAATTATATTACGAATTATCACAGTAAATATTACGCTACAGCAAACCGTCAATCCGAATAGCTTATTTCTTCAAAACTATTATTATTATTAAAAGGAATACATTGTGGCTTCGAGACACACCACCACTCGAAGATGTGTTTTAAAATTAATTAATTAGTGAGCCGAATTGCACTGTTGGAAAAACTTTCTCGCAAATGACTGTGCCGCATTGAAATTAAGGTCAGTTTATGCCTAAATATTTTATTTCCGTGGAAACTTACGATGAAAGTACCTTTCTTCTTCTTCAAATGATGTTCGATACTTTTATGTTAATTACCAAAGAGTTTCGAAGTAAATTTAGGAATTGAACTATGTGATTTATCAATTATTTACATACTATTATTTTAATATTACGTTACATAATATAAATATTTTAATTGTACAAAATGTTATTATATTAATGGGTTTTAAAAAATATTTTTTATATAAATAATATCACATAGTTTGGCTGTTTTCAATACTATTAATTACAAATTTAAGAACAATTAACACAATTATGTACCTAGGTACTAATTATTAATTATCATATCATTATTAAGAGACAAATGGCTAAAAAATGGTTCTACGAAGGTGATGTAGCTAAATCATCTATCCATAACGCCGTTCTATCATAATAATGATATATTGAAAAAAAAAAAAGTGAAGATTACACAAGTGTCGAATCAAGGCTGGGCAAGTTAATATTTTTTTTTAACTCAGTTAATTTAAGTTAATATGCACCAATAACAAAAAGTTAAAAGTTAATTTAATTATAGATTATTTCAGTTAAGTTACAAGTTAATACCAATTTTTTTTAAACTTTGTATTAAGTTGAAAAAAAGTTATTTTTTTTATACAAAACTAGAGTACTTTATTTTTTTCCAAACCAAAACTAAATTACAGATTAGTGTTTATACTTTATACAGTATTTCCGTATAGTATATTGTATTTTTAATAACAGTAGTTACCTATATAATAAGTAGTAATAATAAATTAATAAATTGATATAATAATTAATTTAATGACATAAAAGATAAAACCTTTTATTGTAAAATTAAAAATATATATGATGTTACTTTAGAAATTAGAATACAGAATGGTCCAAAAAATATAACATTTTTAACTTGAAACGATTCAAGAAAAATATTATTTTGACACAACAACATAATCAAAATAGACTAATAATGAAATGTAAAAAAATTACAAAAAAAATAAATCAACTTAACTTATTTCTTAAAATGATAAATTAATTCGTTAATTTCACGTTAATTAAAACAGAAATTTAATAAGTTAATAGTTAAGTTAATGAAAATCCAAAAGTAACTAGCTGAATTAAAAAGTTAAAGTAAAATTAACTTTTTAACTTAACTTTAACTTTTTAATTTGTTAATGCCCAGCTTTGAGTGTCGTACCCATGGCTAGTTTTAAAAAGATAAGCGATGGGAAATTTCACGGTTGTGACACAATTTAGAAGTGACTATATAATCTAAGATAAAATAATATGTATCAATTGGTTTATTAATTATTTCAACTAGTATAACCAAGATATAATATAGCCGCATGGCCCCCATATTAATTTGACAGCCAAATCGTATATAATGGGATTGTTGTTTGTGAGAATTATTAATTTATCACATAGTCCCTGTGAGTTTTAAGTCAGTTACTACGAGAAAGGAAAACGTAAAAAATGAATTTGCATTATGTGAAAAAATTGGTCACTCCTACACAATATTAAAAAAAAAAAAAAAATGAGTTGAAAAAAGGCGACACAGATGTTCTAGCAAAATTTCTAAATAAGTCCCTGATAGTTGTATCTTGTAGCTATGTACCTATGTTTTATCATAACACACTGGAAAAATGGTTTCTGCATAAGCCATACCATATAAAGGTAAGATTGTGCATTTATTATTCTGATTTTCTATAAAATGTAAGTCAGACTCAAGGCACATAACGATTTGGAAATTCCTCGCTTCAAGAACAAATCGTAGTGGTTACGTGAGCTATTAGTTTCATAATTTATTTTATCTTGAATTTAATGTGTGGTTTAAACAATAACTAATTTAAGTTTATTTAATTATACTTCCAAACATATTTAAAAAATAATAATACAACCAGCTGACTTATAATAATAAATATAAAAGTATAAAGTTTGTTTAAACAACAACCGTATTATATTACATTCATCCAGTTTTTCATCGTTACAGAATTTCACACCTTCTAAATATTTAATGATCTAACCAATATAACTTTGTTAATATTATATTATATGTATACATCTAATAAAGAGTAATGTAGTTTAGCCGAATAGATCCCTCGTTTTTGCAAAAGGCATCTCTATAAATTAATCATACCAATAAAAGGGATCAAAAGTAAACATGGAAAAATTATCAACATGTGAAAACATTACTAATAAATATTTATTATTTTATTCTGAAACTTTAATGGTTCGTAGGAATTTGGTAAGATAGAAACAAACTAGTGAAGACATTTGAGAGTGAAATTGATAGCTTTTGATTTAGTTAGGTATCATATTATAATGTTTTACCCAAATATTGTAGTAGAAAAACCCCGATTCATATTATATAGATATTTCAAGAGAAAACATTATTTATTTTATTTTAAAATATTCAAGTTATACATGCTAGTATACATTGAGTGAAAAAAATACAATACATGAAAGTATCCATCACTTAAATAATTGTTAAAATTTGTTTTGTTTTATAATTTATGTACATGTCAACTACTCAAAATATTACAAAAATCGTTATAATCATATTGATTTGTTTACAGAATAAAGTAAAATAACTGAAAACTTATGGCAATTTTAATGATCAACTTAAATGTATATCTTATTTTTAAAACTAGAAATATGAGCGATTTTTTTAAATTACATGTTTTGTTATTTTGCTATTACTGCTTTTACGACATATCGTTATTTTGGTACAACCATCAAATTCATTATTATTACGATGATTACAGCACAATATTCCACGAACTGCTTGGTGTTTTATTTCTTTGTAAGAGTTCAATACATAATGAACTTTTCAGTAGTTTATTACATGTTTTACAAATACATGCGTAATAAATGGCAATACAAACATAATGATTTTTTTTGTGTCTAACAAGAGCTAACGTTTTTTTATCCTTTACTGGGTTCTGAATATTGATTATGGCTTATTGTGTTAGTATAATAAATAATCCTTCGCGTATATTTCATCATTCAAACATCGAGACTTAGAGATTTAGCATAAATTTATTTCAGCAGCAACAAATAACATAGATCACTTTGAATTGAATAACGACAATAGCCAAACAAAGTTTGATATAAATAAACAAATAATACAAAAATAAATTAAAAAATAATTTTAATTTACAAGTTTATACACCAATACATATCAATCAAAATGTTTATATTACGGAAACCCCACGTTATCCCGACGTTGGAGACAAGGAGACTATAAAATATGATATACCATGCTTGAATTGACTTTAATTTATATATTTTAGAGCTTAATGTTGATGAAGATGAAAATAATAATTTATAATAAATCATTCCAAAAATATTTTTTTATCCAGGAATTTATGTTATTTAAAAATAATAACTTAATACTTGTATATACCTACCTTTATTAGCCATTATTAATAAATAATATGTAATAACCAATAAAAGTTCTGTTAACAAGATAAAAAAAAAAAAAGGTTATGATAAATAATTTACATGGTGTATAAATTATGTGATATATAATTTTTTTTTTAAATTTAAGTTAACATTTATTATGCAAAACATATTTTAAATGAAATATGGAAGATACATTTTAAAATGAAACTAGGTTGTCGCTCTTTATTTAGTTAGAAAAGTGCATAAAAAATTTACATTAATTAAATTACATCACTCAAATTGTTACTATTATACTGTATTTATTAAATACTATTTAATGTACGCAAAAGTGGATTTAGTACAAAAGTTTGGATTTCATAAATCAGAACGAAAAAAATTTCATTAAATAATGATCAAATTCTACAAGAACAGAAATAAACTATGTGGGTGGAGTGTCCGAGCGGACTTAGTCGTCGGTTGTGACGCACGCCGTCGCCGGTTCGAATCCCGGTCACGGCCGGCATCGCTCTTTGGGAATTTCGCGGTGTCTGGAGGAGAGGCCGCCGCGCCCCAACCGGGCATGTCAGAAACCTACGGGTGCCCATTCAAAATTCTGCCAAAAACTCACGTGTTAAAACCTTCAGTACCTTCCCCTACAGTTCCCCAGGCTAATGACCTCAGTTGTCGAAGCCTAAACCCTAATAAAAAAAAAAAGAAATAAACTAAATATTATTAAATTAGAAATAGATTATCTACGTCTGAATATTATGATTTTTAACTGCTATTGATTTTTGAAAAAATTCCGATTTTGTGTAGTATCTAATATCTACACAGATGATATACATAATTTTTGCAATGAAATATAATATAATAATATTTTTAGTAAAATGTTACTTTTATAGTTTTCATTATTATATACTAGAAAGTCGTTTAATAAGTTAGTTAATTTTTTTTCTATACACATTTTTATATGATTTAAATAATTATAGATATTTTATTATTTGGAAATTTGGAATCGTAACTTTGTTAATAAAATCATTAAAAAGGTCTAATTAATGAAATTTTATTATAATATAGCGTTTTATAATATAAGATATTGGTATGAGGCATTCAATTATGAAGTGATAAAACTTATTTCAAAGAAAAATAAAAGCCATCAAGTTCAATTATTTTGAAATAATATTGCAGTGTTTATAACAAGTATTAAAATATTCTTTTGAATTTGAATTATTATCAAACAATAAACATAAATATCAATACAAAAATTCAGACTATCACTATTTATCTTTAGCGAACGTACTTTAAGCTTTAAAGTAAAATACATACATTATAATTTACTGACTACGTAATATAGTAGGTACTATGTACCATGAATATACAATAGAAAAATTGTGATTTTTATTCTGAACATTAATGCCACACAATTATTTATTTTAGATTGTATAATATCATAAATTGGCCGGACTCTCCAGTCAAGCGTACACGACATGAAGAGACCATGATCGTCAGAGTTCGCATCGGACATACCAGAATCACTCATTCCTATCTTATGTGTAGAGAGCTGAAACCCAGGTGTGAAACATGCAACTGCAAACTCACCGTTAAACATATTTTCCTAGAATGCCCCACTTATCATAACGCTAGATCAAAAGCAAAAATAAACACCTCCTCACTCAAAGACGCACTTGGACCAGGAAAAGAAAAAAACATAGTTAACTTCATCAAGATGGCCGACCTTACAACCAACATATAAAGAACCAAAGACAGCACATCACAACTATCAATTTCCATTATATTATAAATTAAATATATAAACCATTGTAGGCTAATAAACATTGTATTTGAAGCCTTTAATTAATAAATAAAAAAATATCATAAATTATTTGTAAACGCAGTATATCTCTTGTTGGCGTTCTTATTTACATATTTATTTATTTTTAATAAATAAAATCTAATTCTCACATCTCACCTCATAAAGATGATACGTATGACTTTTTTTTGTAATTTTCTTTTTATTTCAATAATGTAATTTTAACATTTTAAAGTGAAAACATTAAAAGTTTAGGAACTTTAACTTATACCGTTATACTTATTCCTATTTATTATGCAAGGTTGTAAGGGTTTTATTTAATTATGCAAGACAGTACAAGGAGTTAAATATAAGGTATTTCGTCTTCCGGGTGCCTCTATATCATATAACATCTCCCCACACGGTTGGATTACATATATTTGAATATCTGTAAGTGTTTGAAAAGTCATACGTGTGAATAATATGTATTCAAACAATTTAAAATTATTTATATTCTATATATTTTAATTAAACTAACAAAGACGGGTATTCATTATTAAGAAGATGTCGGCACATTTTTTCTCTTTCTGGCCAATGTGCAACATATACAATTTTACGTTCACAATATTGATTTTAAACATAATAATTTCTATAACTAGAGTGAAATGAATTCTTATAGTATAGTGATGATTATTTTTGTTTTATTAGGTAATATAATATGCAATCTACAAATTAGGCGCAATAAGCATTTACGAGCAGTGTAACAAAAAAAAAAAAAAAAACAGACGAGAAAGACATGATTAAAGGAGCCATCCCCACCCATTAGTGACACTTTAGCTGTTGTAAATATACATCGTTATGTTAATTATAAAATTTAAAGTTAACATTATTATTATCTATTGCATTTAATATGTATTTTTTTATTTTAAACAGATTATGATGCACAAACTTATTACAAAAAAATTATAGCTAATTATTTGAAAATGTGGAATTTGCCAGAACTATGACAGTTAGTATTTAATGAAAATAATTACTATAATGAGATTTTACAAAATGTTATGTTACTACTGATTACATAGGTAGTAGTATTTAATATTTTTAAAATAAAATTAATTATAACTTTATTTTATGAAAAATAATTTAATATTTTTCTCCATACTGGTTCCTGACTTATAACTCATAAAATATTGTTATTATTTACTTTTAATATACCTATATATAATCAAATTATTTTTATGTTGACTTGGCCCAATTTATTCATTAACACGCTTGCTTTTGAAAAAATAATTTATACTTATAATATTGAACATACGTGCATTTATTATTTAAAATAAATTTACTTAAATTATTATTTTATGATTCAAATATTTGACATTCTAACACATAACATTATAATTAAACGAATTATTAACACTTCCAACCATTTTCTGTTCGAATATTGAAGGATTTAGAGCGTATTATACCTTTTCGGCTGAAACGATTATGTGAATATTTAAAATTAACATAGATTTCCTTGCGGGTAACCTCACATTGCCTCCCGAATTAAAAAAATACTATTCACTTAAATTGCCTCCTATTTTAGGTAGTGGCCATCTTTACTGAAATTGTCTCTGATTGATATAATTAATAGATTTCTAGTACAAATCACAATTTTTTTTTTTAAATTAAAAACAATCATGAACGCATATAAGACAGATAAATTATAGGCCTAAATCAGAAATATTAAAAGATTTAATTGATCGAATACTTACCAATAATTCAATTCCCATTTATTTAATGTTAATTAAGATCATTAAATATTATAAATCTATTAGGTAGTTAACAGACTATATCAAGAAAAAGTCAGGATAAAAATTTAAAAAAAATAAGAAAATATTGTTAGAAATTTAAGTTGTATTTTAATGTTTCCAAGGTTTAAAATTATTTACAAAAACTTTTAAATATTGAAGTTTTGGCGGCACATAAGAAACTTCGGTTGATTATATTGAATTAGTGATATCTAATATCGTAATCAACTATTCATTAGCTGATAATTGGCGTCTAGGAAATACTGTACGTCTTAAAAATAACATTTTTGAATATTACAGAAATCGGTAATACCATATTGGTATTAGTACACATATGAGTGTACCACCGAAACCCCTCGGAAGCAATTTAAGTGAAAAAATATCACCTACCTATATTATATTTTGGATGGTAATTAGAGAATCATCTACACCGCTTTCTCGAAAAAACTATGAAAATTATATAATTTAGAACGAATTTACGTGAGTAATAGACGACATTTAAACACTTCAAAATGCACACAGACTACATTCGAACGAAAGTGATTCGGTATCCCGCACACTTGTTGGTAAACTGTTGTGTGTATAATAATATTTTTGCGACCACGGTTACACGTGGTTATTAAAATGTATATACAGTTGTTTTAGCAGGGATTCGGCGTAGGTGTGTGATATTTAGTAATTATTTCGTGTCGATACAAGAACATTTTAGGGCCGTGAAATTCGCTGAATGTAATAATTATACCACTACACAATTATTATATGAAATAATTATTATAATAACTATATAATTAGACACCAAGCTGATTCAATCGATGGCTATCATCCCGACAGCATCACGTGGCAATGTACACTAACTCCTCACTCCCCGAATTCACGTGGCGCAGGTATAACGGCGCGTCCAACCCTTACACGACAACCCCTCACTTCCTCGTTAACGGAGTGCACGTGGTCGTAAGGACGCGTTCGCAGTATTTAGCTCACCCGTCGGTGCCTACACCATATGGTATTATTATTTATTATATTGCATACACACGTCAGTTTGAGCGTGTCATGTTTGTGGACCGCAAATAGCCGTCAAAGTATGATACGCGTATCGTACAACGGTACTAGGGTCATACCAATAAGTATATAAGTTCCGTTTAAAAATGGAATCACCCTTGTTTTGAATAAAATATTTTTGTCCCCGTGTCCCAACAAACTTCAAACGAGACGTTTTTTGTCTCGTTTTCACTTCGTTTTTTCAATATTTTTATGCTTAAAGTGTACATAGGTAATATTGTTATGTGCAAGAAAACCCTGTAAATGGAAAAAGAACATCATTTTTTCTGTGTTACTGATGAAAACAATATTAGGTTAGCTGTATAACCTATACAAACGACAGTTTTTAAATAACGAGTATGAAATAATGACGAATTGTTGTCGCCAGCGAGCAGCATGAGGTATAATATTATGTCTGTTATTGTTGTATTATTCTTTGTAATATTATGAACCATGACAACGAGGGTAATATTTACCACTTAAAAAGTTAAACAAGCGAATATTATCTTTAAAATATCATTAAAAATATGAAAACATTACATATTTTGAAATTTTATTTTGAAGTTTAAGGGGTAGGGATTTACCCAAAATATTTTGTCTATTTTTTATTTTTTTATAAAATATGTGGTCACATTATATATACGCGGTCAATTCACATACAGATACGTCTAATAAGTAAGTATATACAATTATGCTAGGCAACTTTTCCTTTAGATACAACTTATAGATAAAACGAACCGAGTATCAAGTTCTAATTGAATATTATTTTTTGAAGCCAATTTTGAAGTTGAAAAATCATAACATTTTTTTGTTTATAACTAAGGATTAAAAATACAACATTAAGTTTTCCTTCAAGTAGGTATAGAGAAAACTCGGAGCATCATTATAGGAAAAATTTTAAGTGCGTTTGAATTTTAAATTTTTACGAAATAGTGTAACGATAACGATTTATCCTGAAACGATTTTAAATATTTGTTATTATTCAAAAAGTATAAGTCGTAGATACTTGAAAATTTTACCAGTTATTGAGATTGGCTTTTCTTTACATAATTTAATTTTCAACATATTTTGACTATTTTCGAGATATTGATAGACAACTGAAATTTTTATTCAATAACATTTTTTTGACCCTATCAAAATACTTGAAAATTTAATACAAAGTCCCTCATAAGTTATTCTTATAATGATTAAAAAATTATAAGAATACATATGCACAATTTTTTTTTTATTAGCATTTGAAATTCAAATATTGACAAAAATTCGTCAAAACCATGAATATTTGCAAATTATTATGTAGTTAAAAATTCATAAAATTGTTTGTATTTATATCTAAGGTTATAAAATTCAGCACTAAGTTTTGCTTCAAATAGCTATAGAGAAAATTTGAAGCGTCATTATAGGAAAAATGTTTTGAGCATTTGAGTTTTAAATTTTTATGAAATCGCGTAATGATAACAATTTATCCTCAAACCAGGTATATGTATATCTATGATAATATAAAGTATTATGAATTATGATAATTGCATGCAATATTTTTGGAAAAATTGATAAACCATGCCTTATTCAAAATGCGTCCTAATTGAAAAATAAAATATTTGTTTCAAAATAGAATATATGACAATATTTAAATATAATATATCCTTGACTGACAAATCATGTCTGTTCAGAATCGTTTTTCGTATACAATGATATAATATCATTGGATTCAAATTTAATTACATCCATTACAGTAACCCACTTGTAACCTACTGTACAGCAGAGTGACATCCACTTACTCGCTATTTTTTTATTTGAATGTTTTTAACATTTCAAAATTCTGAAGGGGCGTATAGGAGTTCAAAATGAATTTAATAATGTATAAAAATATTTTTTGAGTAAACTTATTCATGACAAATATTAAATAATGTGCTTTAAAAAGTTTTATCCGAAGCCTAGACGACTAGGATAGTCGATACAGTTAGCATCAGATAGTCTATTTTGGTAAAAACACAGACGTGATCGACACACGCACACCTCCGGTCAGCCATTGCCGTCGCGCCCCATTCGAAGTGCCCAGCGTGAGCCATGCGGGGGCGTACACATTATACTAACCTTACCCGGCGCTTATCGTCCCGTATTACATACATCTTCACTCAGGATATAACAAGTGACAAGTAATTTGTTTTTGCCGACGACGATATTATGGTCGTGTGTGCGGGTCGTGTTTTCAGGTCGTCGCATTAACCACTGGTATATATATACACCCAATAAATATTATAGAAAGGTACACGCTAGGTGATGTGTACGCAGTTGGTACTTCCGCCGAAATAATGAAATTACTCGGCGACCGGGGCGGTGGTATAATGCGCGTTGCACAGCCCGCACTTTAAGGAAAAACGAATTGCCAGCGGGATCGGGAGTCCAGAGGGACGGCGGGAGACGAAAAAAAAAGGGCAAATAAGTAAATAAACAATACGAAATCAAGAAAAACACTCACCTCCACCGTGTCCTGGGTCGGGGCTCTTATGTATTGTTTCAAGCTCTGTCTGCGCCACGCTCTGCGCTGCTGTTTTCCGACACCAAGAACACCCCCTCCTACTCCTCCAACAACTCCAACGGCTCCAGTCGTATCCATCGCAGCCGTTGTCGTCGTCATCGTCGTCTCCGTGGTCCCTGGGGGTTGACACGACCTCCAGTCGTACGCCACCGTTTATGTCAACATCTTGATATTGCTTGAAAAAAAGAAAAAAGAAAAACATTACATTGGCGAATAAATGAAAGCACAAACTAAAGTTTTCGCGGCTGATGGGTTTAACGTGTTTTGCGTACACAATTGTAATATTGTGTGCGCGTGAGCTAACACAATAGTACAATACCAAATATTCGCCGGTAAAGTGTACGTAATATAATATAATGCAATACTACTATATTATACGTAATTAAACCAACTATATTTTGACTGCGGTTCGCTTGACCGTGTTGTTATTTTTTTTTAAATACTTTTCCAGACGGTCGTTTTTGTTTTTTTTGAACTATGCGTTTTTTTAACTTCCGGCTCTGGACCGAATTGAGCAGAGTCCTAACACTATACACGTCATTCGTGTTGATACGGGTTAAGTAGTCGGTGCTACTTTTATTGTACACAACTATATACATATAATAATGATATATAGTATATTATGAACGTACTTATATTATTACGGTATGTTTATGATAAGTAAATACTTATTACTTATATTTTATACCGGACGTTTACAGAACAAATTATTCATGCTTAATTATTTTTTGTTATTATTCTTTCATTTTTTTTTCAGTATGATATAGGTATTTAATTATTTGAAGAGCTGACTCTAATTTTAAACAACTAACAAAATCAACCAAGAAAAATCTCAAAAGGTTTTTAAATTTATGCATCGTAAAACATCTATTGGATATTTATGCTCAACGATGATGCTTTTAAAAAAAAACGAACACTCATCACCGGCTACCGGAAATTAAATACTTAAACATGACTTTTGTGACATCATTACATCCAATAAACGTTACTTAGGTACTTTGTTAAATATTCATATGATATCTCGGAGATTAATAATCTAGTTTAAAAAATTTTATTTTAAAATAACTTAACCTTTCAAATGTCTTATCAAATAATAAAATTCTATAGTTACTCATAATAGTTTCTTTTCTACTAAAACACGTATTATTTAATTTATTGTAAAAATTTTAGTTAGAAATAAATAAAGAACTTTCTATCACAGAATTATCTCTCCATATTAAATATTTAAAAAAATAAACCACCCGACGATATTAATTAACGCGATGATGATCATTAATCACGTAAACCTGTGAAAACCGAACATACTACCTTGCAGTATAAACCCTAGACCAAACAGAAAGACCAATTGAAAAGGCAATATTAATTGTATTTTTTTTCGTTATAAATGTATATAAATATGCGAGTCACTCAATTTCATAGAGTTTAAAAATTACACATCCATCTATAAAGCATGTCAAAAATTTAATTCCATCAAATTACCATAATTTTATTCTCGTATTTTGTTAGTTATATTACTATTCGCTCACTAATCTGCGTATTATTTTACTTGTAATAACCATTTGGATTTATAATTCAACAAGTTATTATAGTAGATATAGATAGTAAAGATTCTGATTTTATAAAGGGACTGTTAACGTGAAGATTTTGAATATTATGCGTAGTATCTACTCTTGAATTAATTGTTGATTAAATGAAAATCATGAATTCCACTTTTGATCACTGAAGAATGTCATTGCCCGCTTATATTTTATGTAACTGGAATCTGGAATCATTAGAACCATTTACTGTTGTAAATCTAAGAGAAAACGGGAAACTATTAAAAGTAGTTACATCAATAGAAGACTTCCTCAATCATGTAATATTAATATATTATATTAGATTTGTATTCTAATAATTAAACTGAATGCGCAATTTAAATATAGGTTAGGTTATTTATTAATAAAAATAATAAAATTGATTTTTATACTCAGTGGTGTTGCATTAATTAAAAATAATAAGTTTAAATTATGTGTATTATTTTAATTATTTTGAACATTTTTTTTTTTTATTACACAAAAAATAAAGGTTAAGTAGGTACATTAAAATAGATATGAGTGGGAAAAAGTTTCAAATTTCGTAGAGTAATTGTTTTGTTCAAACTTAGATTAATATAGTGTTATACTAACTTGCCATTTTATACACTCATATGCTAAATATATAATATATATACTATGATTATACAACAAATGTTTATATAACAGTTATAAATGGTAATATTCCAGTTCCACTTTTAAGTTTTCTCCAGTATCATGTATTTTTTTATTTACATAACAAATCAAATTATAGAAAAAAAATAAGTTTGTAGCTTTTAGATTTTTAAATAATATATTTTCACATGTTGATTGTGTAATTTGAACATCAAATCATTTAATATGTATCCAATTAAATAACTTTCACCTAAAAACAATTAAAAAATATATTATCGATGTCAGTTTTTCTCGAATATGAAAATGTATTATGTATTTTCGCATTAATTGATTGTATATTTATTATTATTGTATGGAAAAAAAATAATATTTTTTTGTAAAAATTTAATAAATTATGTTAATTTCACACTGTTTATTTTGACCAGTTCATAAATAGTTGAATAGAATCAAGTTAATAAAAAAAAAAACATTGATTTGTAATATGGTTTTTTTTTAACAAAATACAAACTTTGGATAAACATCAACCCACTGGATAATATTATGAAACATATTAAAGGTTTTTGAATTCTTAGTAGTGCATACATTATTCGGTATTATTAATAATATGATGTTTAATAATCCACACACGTATAAATGTAGAGTTGCTGAGTTACAAGTTTAATAACAATTAATAAATTAATAAATTGTAGTTTCCTGTTTCCGTTACAGTGTTAGACCATCATCGACAATAATGATTTCAAACGTTATTGATTTTCAATCTATTGATTAAGCATATAAAGTGAAAAGAGATTAATGATGATGAAAAACAAAAAACGCGACACGTCAAAATTAATTAAGTATTAATAAACAATACTATAGGTTCACATATATGATAGATGTATAAATACATAATATATAGAGATATATATGATATACCTAATATTGTAACAGGACGAAACTAAATAGATGTGTATTGTGTAGTCGGATTAGAGAAAACAATGAGTAATGCATATTGTTATTTGACGTCAATGAAATATTGTAATTTAAGGTACTGGACAAAAACTAATTTAGTTTATGATTGGTACCAAGGTAGTGGTATATTCAAATTATTATTTGAATCTATTTTTTGGTATTCAGATCGTCAGAATATCTGAATAACATTAATTCATTCCAATTTATATAATGTTGCACTTATTTTTGCAAGAATATAAAATATGTGCGTCATACGCAAAACTCAGTTTTTTTTTCTTCATAAATATCCAAAATATATATGTTTAAATTTATTAAAAAAGTGTATTAAGTATACCTCAATGTATGAAAAAAAGTATAATTTAAGGAAAATTCAATAAATATCGTAAATCTTAGGTTCCTATAGGTAGTAGAATACATAAAATATATGAAATGCAAATTAAATTAAGATACTGGATTATGCGTAAAAGACGAACTGCAGATAGGTTTCAGCTTATAAAGGAATGGGATTAAGGAGAAAATAACTAGTTCAATTTGGGCGGTGATATATTAAGCAAAAAAAAAAAAAACAAAGAGTTTATGTTATGTGTAAGACGAAAATATAATTTATTGTGGAAAGAATAACGAAAAACAAAATAAAAATGGTTTTATTCGTGATACATTATCGGCCTAATTGTACGTCATGTAGAACAATAATGGTGGAGATAGACCACCGAGTTGAGAGAAAAAAATATACATTAACCTCAACGAGATATAATGGAATATAAGTTGAATGAAATAAAAAAATTCGATGGAATAGACAACTTGGGTTTGAAATTGTACGGCGGTCCGTTGTGGTATGTCTACCACTGTTATATTATTATATTCGTGCAGTACGGGGGGCCCTTTAAATCTCTTAAAATGTCATTGCCAACTTCACGTGACCGCATCCAAGCTAGATGTAACTAAGTTCGTCTTCCGATTAAAGCACAGTACAATCCCTAGATAACCATATCTATGACCTTTTCTGTCAAATTGCGGTACGTATATATTACATAATGTGCATTATATGATACACGTGTATCAAACTTATATTATATTCCCTTTCCGGTCGATTGAAAAATGTTAGTTTTTCTAAGATATCCGACACGAAAATATAAATTAAACGTAATTTTATAGATAGCGTATGAAATATACAACTCAGTGTAAGAGCCAAGATGTGGGTAGGTAAGTAGGTATTAAAGTAATAACATTCAGTTTAAATATTACGCTATATTGTTAAAACTATAATACTTATTATAATCATCAATATAACTTGTCGGATTCGTTCAATATTTGTTTACTATTATTTAAAATTATTAAATTTAAGTGACATGAAATACTAATCGATAATAAGATAGAATGCTTTATAAGCAACAATGGGACGATCCGTTTTGAAACAACGATCATAAAAAAAAAAATTTAAGTCTTCAAACATTGTTGACATAAATTATGGAAACTATAACGTCTTAAAAAAATTACAAAATCATTATCAACGGCATTCTACGCATGAATTTAATACCAAATAATGGATGATACGATGCTGCTAATAATGGAACAGCCGATGAGATTTAAGTACCGCCGACCCTAATATTTTTTAAAAACCGATTTAATTGTCACGAATTTTTTACGCATTAATTATTGAAAAAATTAGTTTTAATTTTAATAAAAAACATGACAATTTTACTTAAAAAAAGAAAAAATCTTTCAAAGAGGCTAGGAACCAGTAAGAATATTTATTAGTTAAAATATCTATAGTTTTATTATTTTTATTATGGTTTCGATTAGCATTCCGATAGGAAATCATTACAACACGTTCCTATCAATACCTGACCCGACCATCGCCCATCGGTACCATAATATATAACAGGTAAGAACGTAGGTTGAATAATATTGTAATATAACATCTTTGACCGACATTCGTGTTTGCCACACGCGAACATCATGTTTGAATATATTCGTAAAAGTGCTAAACTGTAGTACGGCTCACATAAACGTCACGACCGGCAAAGCGTTGATTTAATAATAACAAACAATGACAATAACTCCAACAACAACAACAACATCATCATCATCATCATCATCATCATCATCATCATCATCATCATCATCATCATCATCATCATCATCATCATCATCATCATCATCGATTACGAGTATATACACGACAAGGCGTTATTTGTTTAAATTTAATAATAATAATATTATTGTATTTTTGTGACGAAAAGTTTATTACGAAGAACACGAGGTTGTTCAGACACGAGTACACGACTACGATGACTACAACAATCGTCGAGGGTGAAATACGTATATTTATGTTTTTAAGCCACTACGCAAATTGAAACGGTGGTGAAACTCAGAGGCGTTATCCGACTGTTATTATACGCCGACGACTACGACGCCGAATTGTTTGTTCGGGGAGGTGTCTTGCTCGGGACGTAATAAAACACTCTGTCAAACTTTCGTCACCCTCTCGATTTTTCAGCAGATATCTTGGAGTTCGGACTGCTTCCAGATGCCCGTTGGAGGATTTGTGATTATGTTTGTGGCGTTTACTCTCCAGCCCAGACATTCTCAGCTGGCACGCGATGCCGTTCGATTCACAAGATTTTATTGTATCACTATTATTGTTTCTATTATTTTATGATAAATGCGTATATATCTAAGGTTCGCAGGCCGTTACATTTAAAGCCGAGACATTGTAACTCTTCAAGCCGAACACAACGAAAACTAAACCGAAATAAAAATAATTTTGACTCCCTAACCAGCACACACTTATACAAATGTATTATATATGTTTATTAAATTAAATCCTTGTTTTAACATAATATTATAATCACCTAGATCATAAACGTATCTTAAAAGGATTACGCGTTTATTTACATTTTTATATAGTTTATTCAATATTGTAATCGTGTAGCACGTAAGTTGAAGTAAAATAACAAAATATTATTAATATGGAACACAAATTTAAATTAAATTGTATTATATATGGAGAGATTATATGAAAATAATTATTACATAGGCTAGGTAATGACAATTATAACTTTTGACTAATAGTTATCAAAATCGTAATATTATTAATATTTTGTATCTACGCATGATTAGAGTATATGACACGGGTACCGCCGTATCCTGCTATTTTTGACAAATAACTGACGTATCACGTTTCACATGATATGTGCACACGTTGATTTAACCCACTTAAATATAGCTGTCTAACCTCTAGTATATATATGATTATTATTATTATTATACAGTACGTATAGCCGTATAGGTAGTGTTATATACGATTGTAATTCAAAAAATAGTATCGTTTTAGTTTAGTTTTGTGATTATAACAATAATAATGTATTGATATACCTAATAAGACACATCCTGCAATAACAATTATCATTAATATTTTTGTTTCAACGACCGTAAGACGTAGGCTGCACTCATTTATTTCGAACGGTATAAACGTATGTAAATGTATTTCAGCGCGTTTTTGTTCAACTTAATACAACAATTTAAATAAAACCGTTGAAACCTACAAAGCAATGCAAATGATACAGTGAGCATACGCGCACTCATCATCCGTTTTAATAATCGAATGATTCTTCTTCTTTTCCTGCACCTTATCTCCCAACTATCTGGTGTCGGCCACCCTGATCCTCAATTTCCACTTACTACGATCTAAGGAGCATAATATGCTAAAGCCGGATTCCCACGACTGGTGTACTTGCCAAATACGCCAATAATTGTACATTTGACCAGTGCACGAATATGGTGCTCACACGTCTGGCGTACTTGACAAGTACGCCAATACCGGAGCACTAGTGCAAGTAGCCAAGTACACTGTTGTCTGTTCCCATTGCTGGCTGTTATACGAACCGGTCGTGGGATCAATAGTACAAGTATATTGGCCGTTCCTTTGACTTGTGTCACATTTACCGACAATCGCCGGGAACGACACCAGTGACAAATAATTGTACAAGTATGGCGATCCGACGGCATGGCAAGTAACCACCAGTGCCAAATATTGGCCAAATACACCAGTCGTGGGAATCCGGCTTAAGACTAATAATAATAATAATATTTTAATAATAAAACAATTCAAAATGTAATATAGGAAATGTTTAATTGTAGGTGCTTCATTACATTATTTTTAAGCCATTTAATGAGTGTCTTATAGTGTTACAAACTTATTTTTGTACTGTAACTTGTTAAGAAGATACATAGGTAGGTAGTTTTCAACTGTTGATGTAAGAAAATAAATTAAAATCTGAACTTGGATAATAAGTATTAGACTAAGTATAAAACATAATATATTTTTTATATTTGATATAAAACCATTACAAAGGATTAATATCCTTATTAGTAGGCCTCTATATAAAGTTATAACTCAAAACAACCTACTGTTCAACTTCTGGTTTAGATGCTTCAAAATTTTCAAAAAATATTATCCCCTAACTATTCACAGAAAAGCTTTATATACATTGAAAAAAAATTACACATACATTGATAAAAATATTATCTTTAAGTGCACATAATAATCAGAATTGAATAAACGGATAAAAAATAGTTATTATATTAGGTGAATTATAAACCCTGTTAATGAGACAGGGTATCCAGTTCCAGTATATCCTGTATATATAATGTTTATAGTATATATTATATATTATATGAAGTTTTCTACAGGAAATTAATTATTCACGCGAGTATGTTGTATTCAATATAAATCAAACTTAGTTTTCAAATCAACGAGATGTTTGTACGGCAGGTACCCTTGTTCCACCGACCATCATCAATTTAGTTTGTAGTAAATGGTTATATAATATAATGCTGTCCAGTTAAAATTCTATTGTCAAACACGGAGAATATAAAACTAAAACCACCGAATCATTGAACCATTCTGTAGCAGAATGTGGAATACAAAGGTGTATCATTTAATGATAGAAGAAATTAATTATTAGGACTTTTGATAAGTATTTGGATAATTAATTTTCAATTAAAAATGTTGATGAGCTTTTATTTAACCATGAAAAAAGATCATTCTCTGCACTAGCTTCATGGTTTTCCTCGCTTTCACTATATGTATGGTATTTTGAACATTATATAATTTAGCATGCATCCCTATTATACCATCTGTAAAAATATTTATGGCAAAACTTTTATTTGTGCTGTCACACCAATGTGTTTTAAAAAAAGGATTATAAATTACTGCATTTACTTAAAAAAGGATCAGTAAGAACAGTTGAAAATATGTTTATCAAACTATTAATGTGTATAAGGTCTACTAAAGGACCATTAATGAAAAAAACGCCTACTTTGTTTTTGTTTTGAATATTTATTGATGAGTTATGAAAATAGCGGAATTAAAAATCTAAAATACATAATTTTGTCACTCTGTATAATATGTATATACTTTGTTTAATGAATAAAACTAAAATTCATATTTTTTTTGTTTCTACAGAAGTATTCCGAATATGTATTTGAATACTTTTTTCAAAAAAGTATTAAAAATATTATTCGATTACAAAAAAAGTATTTAAATAGTTTTATTTGAATATATTTATTCAAATACTTTAAAAGGCTGTCTTTATAGTCTATAATAAACGTCCGCTCACATTTCGAATTTTTTTTTTATACCTACTGATCAAATATCGTTTGCTGTTTCGAGTCTTGAGTTTATAACGAATGAATTTTGTCCAAATCCGTTGTTTTTTTATGGCCGAAAATGTGTATAGACGTGTGGATTATGTGTTCGTTATCCGCCAAAACTGTTGGCAAGTATCTACCTATACCTACTATTATATAACTGTATTAGTATTATTATTATGTTATGGTATTATATAACGTGGCCTACGGCACCTCAGAAAGTGACTCGCGTAGGAGACACGTGATATGACTTTGAAACTTCGGAAAACGTCTGCGGAGTAATCCTCTACTGAAGTAAGTACCTAAGCAGTAGTAATAATAATGACAAAAATAACAATCACGAAAATGGTAGACAAAATGAATCGAATGAATCGAGTATTTATAAATCCATCACACAAATATATACTATACACAGTGAATATTACGATATAGCTATTATAATACGTATATAATATTATAAAGCGTACAGACAATAGGTGCCTCGTTATAATGATATTTTTGCTGTAATTTGCACATTGAGCGTTATTCGGATTATTCGAAATAACGTGATATGCGCGTCATCGTAGATAAGCGTGTTGCACTGTTAACACTTTACACGAATCTAATCAGTAAAGTAATTTAGATTTTTCGATGCCGTTAATGTAATAATAATATATTAAATAACAATTGTATACGCCACACATCAACGTATTTAACATACATATTGCAAAGGTGTTGTCTTATGTTGTACTTATTATATGATATACATGGTCAATAAAGAGGGGTAGCCTCTCCCTGAATATGACATTGAACCTAAGTAAGAATATTCATGAAAATGTAACAATGAACAAATTCCACAGAATATAATATTCTTATAGTATAATATCATGATGCGTCTGAAAAAAAAAAGCTTTGTGATAAAATTTAATATGTATGTATTCACGTGTTCCAATTGATAAATGACATATTATTATTTTTATGATTACTATAAGTTGTATAAAACATTATTAATTTATGTTCATGTATTTCATAAGTATAAGCTATATACCATATAATTATATGGTATGCCATATTGCACAGAAAAAAACATTTAATACCTATAGAAACATTTTCTTGTGTTTTTTACGCATTACGTACAATTTGAAAATAATTTTTTTTTTTTTGCTAATATAATCTTTGCATTCATATTTATTCCTCGGATTAATTTGGCTCATACATATTTTTCCTTCTGATATAATTTATATATTATGTTGTTCCTCTGAAATTATTTCGCGAATATTTGCTACCTCCCCTTTCCGTATATTTTAGATGAATACCAATGCGTACACAGATACATCACTACATGCGACAGAAAGTCACGTCAAATCAAATTTACAGGATTTCGACGTTATATAATATATATATATTATTGTTTCCCCAAAGTTTGATATAATAATAATATATTCCAATCCTGATTGCGTGCACCTATAATAATATCGTAGGTATAATGTATTATAATATTATTATTATTCGTCGTATCGAATTCTGTCCCGATCGTGTTATCATTATATTCAAATAATGATAATATATAATACATTATTTGCTGCAGTTTCCGATGCCGTCTTCGCAGCGCGTGCATGTAACTATGTAAGACGATCGAATCCGACAAGCAGCCGTTGGCCGTATCCACAATAGTAATAATAATATGTATACACGATTTCCTCAACTTGTAACGCACCACGATGAGCCCGCGGCGGGCGTGGTTTGCATATATGGTGGAGAGGGGGTGCTCGCGAAACATAGTGTGTGAGATAGGAGAGGGTGGGTGAGATTAGGGGAGAGAGTGACGATCACAAATTAACGCACCGCAGAGAATTGCGGTGAACTCGATTCATATAATATAGAGAATGAAATAAACACTGAAATAAATCCGAGTCGACAACGCTCCAATTAATAATATAAAAAACAATATTGTGATATATTTTATTGGCGCGGTGCGTCTTGATATTATGATATCGTATGATTATTATTTATTATACGCGCGAAAACCAACCCACCGAAGTAGCTAACTGATAAGTACACACAACACGACGTCATATTATGGTTTTGGTACCGAACGATACTGTTTTGGAGACTTGATGGATATTCAATCACGGTTCGGGTCTGCAGAGATCGGCTGCCAGAGACTACTCCTATATATTTTATTATATCATGCGCATACACCGTATAAATGTATAATGGATAAAAAAAATAAAAAAATAATAATAATGCAAAACAAACAACACAACCCATAATACACCGACTACCGTTGAAGGTGAACCCACCTTGTGTACCCACACTTATCGAATGTCTTGTTCTTTTCCGCGCTCGGCTGTTTTTATTTTTTTCTCTGACGTGTTTGTCGTTCGATGCCGCGACTTTGTTCCGGGATTTTGATTGAATACTTTTAAGGTTTTTTTCCCGAACTCTCGTAGAACATACAATATACGTACAAACGTCCAATTCCCGGGTGTGTGTTGTTTTTAGCAAAAAGCTTTTGAAATAAACTCGTTAAAAATTCACATTCAACTCTATATATCACGTGCGATATTGAAACTTTTTCTTCGTTTAAACAGTCGACTTTTAGGGGGCTAAAAAAATTACATATTAAAATTAAAAAAAACGGTATACACATACACCACAATCTCTAAAGTTGGTAGTCCTTTGTCATTATTATTAATCTATATTTGCACTACTCCGTACAAAATAATTTCTGTAAATATATCAGATTTGTGCTCGAATTCACTGAAAATAATAATAATCGGCTTATTTTTTATTTTATTTTATTTTTTTTTTTGTTTTCAAAGTAACAATAATATTCACGATGGTTCTAGAACAAATATATAACATGTTGGTATTATACGTATAAGTATCTATGGTATTTTATTATATTATAATACACATCCTCTAATGATTAATAATGATTCGATACCTAGCCAATATTACACTGCTGCTATTTCGTCATCCTAGAATCACAACTATTCAATCGTGAACATTTTAATGAATAATACGAGATAAAAATAATAATATAATAATATAATAATAATATAATTAATTATTATATATTATATATTATTATATATTATTATTAATATTAATATTATATATTATTATATATAATTAATATAATAATATAATTATAATAATATAATAATAATAATAATAAAACTAATACGAGTAAATTTTGTAGGATTAGGAGATTACTATTAATGAATATTTGCCAAATTGTTGGCAATAGTATTATTGTTATTCGTAATTATTGTGTTCCTTTTAGCTTATAACTGATAAACAAATAAAATGTTATACATTGGTGATGCTCTAATTGAATAGATATGGATTCATTTTAATATTCCATTTTTCGTCATCTAGTACCAATTGTAGAGTAAAATTAAATTAATTGTACATTTATTTTATTGGTACAGTATTATCATGTTTTGCATGCTATTTCCAAATATTGTTTGATAAACATGTTATACACATTTTCAAGCAATATTTATTAAATACAATACAGCATCAAATATTTCTCTGACCTAAATTACTCAAACATACAATTGCCAGGTTGATATACAAATTATATCAAGAATCTAAGAGTTAAAATAGCTGTCAGAAGCAGATTGCGTTTTCCAGAAACTATTATTTTTTCCTTGAATACATAACTCCATAAAGTGAAGAACTATAATTTATAATCACTAGATTTTATATTAAACTAAATCCTTGAAGAAATCATATAATATTTGATTTAAAAACAAAAATACTTCAATTAAATACGTGTACTCTGTATAGTAAATTTACCGTAAACCAGTGCGTAAACAAAGAATAATCAAAGTTATGAAACTAAACATTGAACTTAATTAATCAAATCAGACTGTTCCAATAAATGTAAACCTGTTAATATTAATTGAAAAAAAAATATTATTATCCACCATAATCATATCTTATGTTAATAACTCTACGCTTAAAGGTAACTATTATAATAATGTTGTAGACAAGGGTGCTGAAGGGATTACTTCATAAAAAATACTGTTTTTTAAAGTATTACATAAAACGTAACTAAGTATTTAAATTATAATTTGCTTGAAGATTGCTGTAAAGGTCTAAAAGCCTAAAATGTATTGAATTCCAATAAGGTATATCACACAGTAAAGCCTACAATGTCTGAAAAATGATTCAACCCCATCACCAAAGTACAATTTTTGATACGCCAGTCTTTTAAGTTTATACCTACTTTGGGTAGCTATACAATTAAAACATTATAAACGTTTAAATAATTCTTATTATGAATATCAGTCGAACGACCAATATATTGCATTGTGATAATTTAATAATACATTTTTATGTTTTTTACGTTATAAAACATTAGGTTTATCTACGTAGGTGTTATGATAACAAAATATTGGAAACAGAGCCAAAATCTTTTGGTGCCATAATATTGATTACATAATGACTGTGCATCTATAAATATTGCGATTATTATTTTTTTTTAATGATACTGCACATAATGACATGCCACGTGGTTCTAATATATTAAGTGGTCGATACGTAGCGTGAAAATGTCATAACATAGTACTTAGACTTCCTACATAAATCGATTTAAAAAAATTATGAACATCTCGTTGCCAAAAATACACGTAATTACTTTTGTAGGTAAATACAGAAAATAAATATAGAAAATAACACAACTCATCAATGTGTTTTTAAACAATTTTAAAAATAAATAAATACAGTTAACATATTTTTTTTTACCAATATTTGATTGTATTCGACGTTTTATGGATTCAAATGATTGTCTAAACCTGGATTTTAATGATGTTTTTGAGTAACTGTATAGGTAATATGACGTGGATATGTGGAATATCATTATTTTATTTTTACAGACCTTTAGTGTGATTATTATTTTAACAGTGATAACTTTTAAGCTGATTTCAAAATGTAATATTTTTTTCTGTTGGATGTACATTCTAATGATTAATATAAAAATAACCATTATAACCCTTTTTATTCATATCTATAAAATATTTTTTGATTAATCCATTTATCAACTTCTCACTACTTTTCCATAATTTTTCATATTTATCATAACGTAGATTGTATTTATAACTGATATCATGAAAAACACATTCATTTATTGATGATACACGCACATCAATTAATATATCAACAAAATATTTCTTTGAAAGAATGGCCAATGACAACGAAAATACATTTTATCATTTTATCAAAATTATACAATGAAGTTTTATACAACACAAAAAAAATAATATAAAAGTTTTTAAGTTTTTTAAAATGTAATGACAACATTATTCGTATTTATTTTTGAACAAAGTTTTAATAAAAATTCATAATAAAATAGTAATGAACAATAATTTTTTTTCCATTATTTTTAAATAATGAATATTCGGAATACTTTATTTGCTCTATATTTTTGAAAGTTAACATATTATTAATGTTCCATTTACCGTACGAAAAAAATAAATAAATACATAAGTTAAATAAGAAAAATTCTTAAAAATAAATAAAATAAATTGAAAATTGAAAAGGAATGTGATCATAATATACTTTAATTAAAAAACAATATTACTATTAATTTTACATAATAAATTGGTTATTTTAATTCGTTTATATATACATTCCATGTACTAAAATTAATAAACTTACAATTAGAGCTTTCACAACTCTTAAATAAAAATAATTATTTAAATTTAAAAATTAAAATTATTTGAAAAAATAAATAAATCAAAAGATTGGTTCTGTGTAATCACCCGTTACATTAAAGGTAGGTAATAAATTATCTGCATTAGGGCCCAATTTACAAACATAGTTTAAAACGAAGTTACGCTTAACCCACTAATTTTACCGGCATAATTCTGCGGTTTAACCTTAATTTAACTATTGTAAAGCAGGCCCTTAGTGTTTGAGTTTTGAGAAGTCATCGCATCCAAAACCAATCAATGACCTTTTTAAAATAATAATCGATATTGTTAAGTTTAAAAAAGTACATTTTCTCTTAAAACTTGATAATTATTATTTTAATAAAATGTTATTTTTGTGAGAGAATTCCGCTGTTTGGCAACCAAACAAAATGAAGGTATCAATATCACGACAACATGTAAGGAACTTTGTATGTAATATTGTAGTTCTCTAGTGAAAAATGTATTAAGTTGAAACGATCAAATAAAATACTATAAATAAAAATATTTTCTAAAAACCTTATAATTTAAAAACAGTCTTCTATACGTAGTGGTCTTTAATTGCTTAAATAAGCAACTGATGACTTACCACACTTAACAATAACAAATAAAAACTTAACTGATACATTTAAATTTAAATAAATCGAAAACTAGACAGATATATTATAAATATGTGCATTATTTATTATGTATCTGTACTATTACAAAACAAATTTGTGGTTTTTCGAATATCATAAACAATGGGAAAAAAAGTTAGAAAAATCCAATTTTAGAATAGAATAGAACATTCATATAACTTCCTATACCTATATAATAATAATAATAAAAAACTTACTATGTGTAATTAAGTTGAAAATAATAATCAAATCATAAATTAATATTAAGAGTGTAAATATATAATAACTTCAACAAATCATCGTGTATATTATAAAAATCAGAACTTTATTTCAAAAAACCATCGCTCTCAATATTGCATGACAATATACAGTACAAAAATACAACACATTACAAACAAATTTTATTGAAGTAACAGAAACGTGATAAAAAAAGTCTCCAACATCAATTTTCTTTATTTCGTTTATAATAAATTTAAATTCTATCAATGAGGTAAGATATAATAGAGCTATAATGTTGAAAAGTTGTTATGGCAAAGTTGTTTTGTTAGATATCGAATTTCTCATTTATATAAGAACACCAAGCACTCGGTAGGTAATGTATTTTCAGGTTTATATTTTATTTAAGAGTAGGAATAGTTGAATAAATCTGTAACATAAATTCTATTCCATTAGCTTTTTAACAAACACTTTACACTTTTTTGAATATCAAGAAAAAATAAATCTTTTATGAAATCCATAAAACTTTTTATAACGTTCTAAGTTATATAACTTAGACTTAACACAGTCTTATATCATTGAATTTCAAATCACATTTATATTTATCGTACATGTACATAATAGAATAATACTAAAAAAACGCAGTTACTATTGGCTATCCAATATCATTATTTTAATATTATTGTGTTCAGCATTTAGTAACGTTTGTGAACAAACAATTTAATTTTACATTTTTATAGATACAAGTGCAAATTGTGATAAACGATGAAAATATAAAAAATTAGATGGTAAAATTTCAACACATTATTCTGTATTTTTATTCTAATATTCTTATATTATTACCAAATAATAAAGCAGTATTAATGTCGTATCAAACAATATGTTTAAGTGCCAATTAAAATGCACAACATCGAATAACTGCAGAAATGTAATGACTTACCGGAAACCCTGATTGATATATTATTCTGATTACTTAAAAAAAACTACACAGTAATCATGTGTTTTCGTAGCCACGACCGTCTTCCTTCTTATTTGATCTTAATTATGAATAATGTTTTTTTTTGTGTTTGAAAGAGTAAGTTGTATGCATCAAGTGCAACTTGAATGACGTGTTTAGTCCATGCAATTATATTATGCGCGTGTGTAATTTTTTTTTTTAGTGTAGGTTAAATTGTAATTATTGATTTGATATAAATCGTAGGCACGTAGTAATAATAATATTCGTGCTGACAGTTTTAATAGCTATGTATATATATTTTTTTATTTTAACACAAACGGATATAGACTGAAGTAACGATGATCTATGAATAAATTATCAATGGCCAAATACATCATACAACGAAACGGATGATTACGACTATTTTACGTGGAGAATTTCTTATACAAAATCGTTGTTGGACCAGAATATCAAGTAGAATAGTGTACAAGAAAGTATATAGGTACTAATAAAGGATTATTGAATGAGAATTACTAAATGTACAATATTATACTTATATAAACACTGGAACTATGTTGAAACAAATATTCAGACACATATTTTACTAGGTGTAGGCATATATTATACGCATAAAACTAATTATTATTATTTCTAATCATATTATTATGCAAAATCTTAACTTTAATATTAAGAATTCTGATACTTACTTCAAATTTATAATTATAATGACTTTCTATAGATATTATACTATAATATGTATAGTAAGAAATAAGGGCGTCACTTACTTAAAGCCGTATTCATAATTTCAGTAAGTAAAGCATAAAGTTTACAGAAAAATATTTTATTCAATATGAAGTAATTTAATCGTAATTATTATCACGATTTACGCGTGTAACAATTTACGGCACATTATTGGCTCATTGACATTGTACCTCACACTAATTAAAGATAAATTTGAAATTATGATTGCAGGGTAAGACAAAAAAGTCATGTTAACATAAATGCGCGCAATTTTTTTTTCTATTGACTCTACAAGTGAATACATAAGCTTTTTATATAGGTATTCTATACAAACTAACTATTGATTTCTGGTAACCATTATTAAGGCATTTTGAAAGTCATTGTATATTTTATTGTTTCAAATTTCACATGTATATTATTATATATTTTATATCTAGTAAAGAAGTACCCAATTTATCAATATTTTAAATTCCTTGTTTATATTCATAATCTACACTAAACTAAATTGTAATATTGTTTATATTATGTCGTACTTAACATATCGTCTTATATTCTTAGAGCACTGAAATTTTTGTTTTATCTCCAATTTTAACCATGATACTATTGACATATTTATTTCCACCTCTTCAATCCCCTTACAATAGTATCAATACAATATTACCTCTTTAATCTCAAAAAATTATAAACTCAATATCTTAATTTGATAACAAATGGTTTTAGTTTTGTTAAGGTACCTAGATATACAATAAAACGGTGCATATGTCTAAGATTGTAGATTATCGTACCAATAAATCTTTCAATATAGTTAAAAAAAAAAATAAATATCTTATATAAAAAGTTTTAATTTTTGTACAAATCCACACATTAATCAACTCAACAGGTGATACATAGCTACACTATGTAATAAAAATATAACCAGACATAAGTAATTATTATGATGAACGTGCAATATCCATAAAACAAATGATTCAAGAATAATACCTCTTGTGTTGTCTTGTGTTTAAATATTTTTAAAAAATAAACAATAATATGAATAGTCTCTATGGCAACCAAATACGAAAAAAAAATAATCGAATATATAAGAATATAAGGTATCGACTATTTTATATAATAATATTTATTATAGAAATCTAAAAGACTCGATGAAGTGGAATATATTATGTTTTCGCACAAAAAAAAAAAATAGTTCAGTAAGTGTTCCGTGAATCTTTCATGAGTTTATTATATATATATGTTTTTTATAAGACTTACTGTTAAGAAAATACACGAGTCTTGTCATACTTAAATAATAAATAAATAAACAATTATATTGCTGTCAATGATTTAAGATATTTCCAAAAATTTAACTTGCTGTGGTATGATTTAAAATGCACTTATGACCTAGGTACTAAAATAATTTTACACAACAGTATACATCATAATATTAATTCTTCTTTGATAATACGTATATATTGACCTTTTTTTTTTTTGTATGAAATTTACAATCTATACCTCTTGACACAATGAGTAAATATGACACAAATAGACAATAGACATAATAAGGTATTAAAACATAGTTAATATTAATATTAATGTATTGAAATACAATTTAATTGACTAATTAAAGACGAATACGTCGTAAGTCAATAGTGGATAAATAGTTTGTCATAAACTCATACCCAACAAATAATAATAATAATAAATCAAATAACGTTTTCATATTGTATTTTGTACGAGTTTGGATTCCTAGCAATTCGAGTGATTATGGTGATTTATATTTTGTTGTTCTTCAGTTATCACAGCTTCGTTGTAATTATTTTTTTCAAATACTGAAGCTTTAGGAACGATTTTTTTTATTATGTCAGGGTACGACATTTTTCTTAGTGCATAAAATAATTGACAGAAATAGTACAATATCGTCCCGTTTTTTAGAATTACGAGAGTGGTGTGTTTGTTTGTATGTACTTTTAAGTTTTCCACGTAAAGTCAAAATATAATATTGAGATCAGTATAAGATCAGTGTTTATCAGGATATCTCAGTAAATTGCAGTCACGACGGAAAAAGGATACTTTTAAGAATGGTATCAACATATTTTATTTATGAATTATGCCATCGGAAAAACATGTGAAATGATTAAAACGTGCTTTTAAAGTATAATATACCTATATATATTTTATATTAGTTTTATTACTATACAATTATACCTATATTATATGCATTTAATAAAGACAAAACAAAATTTAATTTAATTAAAATTTTTTATATTCTTCAAATGTTTTCAAATTGTATTTTGTGATGTTTTTTGGTAAACACCACTAATTCTATCCTCCGGATAACATTACTAAATTAATTTCAATAGCTTATAAAGAAATAAAATTATGTTTAAATATACAGTGTAGTATAGTACATTGTATATATCACATACTAAATAAGTACTAGATTATCGTTTTCAATAATAATTAATTATTTCCAACTAGTGACATATCATAATTAATACTTTGCTATTAAGAACATTATTACGCTACCTATAAGTAGTTATTGTGTCATGTTAATTTGATAAACAAAAATGCAGGTAACTTAATGAGTATTGAACATTGATGATTATTCATTCAATAAACAAAAAACAAAACTATATACGATTGCGGTTTAAATTTTTTATGGCATAAATCAGTAAATAATTGTATTTACACATCGATTCCGTCAATAAGTTTAACAATAGAATTCCTTAATTAAATTGTACCGCTAAATACTCATTAAAAACGAATGCATATAACAATTATTGAGTATTGAGTGCTCCCATATTGCATGCAATTTTAACCACCGTGGGTACCAATACATCAATATTAAACACATTAAAAACGTAAATCTACACAATTTTGCGTGTAAACACGTTATAATTTAATATAAAATACGTAATACAATATTATAAGCTAAAATTTCATTAATTATTCCATATATAAATACAGATCGGAACAGTGGAGATATTGTTATATTATATTATAACTATTATCAACAATTTTTTTTACACTTTATCAGGTACCTACCTAACCTACAATTACTTGCCTCAAGGTTTGGAAATATTTTTCTCCATATGTTTTTTGCCGCTAGACGAAAGCTATACGCGTAATCAGTCTACAATAATACTCTAAACGTAAATACAGTGAAATAATAAGTTTTTCTTCACTATATTATGGTAAATTACACGAGAGTAACAATTAAAGGTGCATAATCAATATTACAAATATATTATTGGAGTTTATCACAAAATGCGAGCTCATGTAGAGAATTGTGTGATACTATTTGTTCGGAAAGTCACTGATCATATACGAGCCGTAGTAACAATAAATTGATCAAAATGTCCTAGATTGTGTAAATATAAGTTGCTTTTCCAATTAAAACAGCATTATCACGTGTAGTCAGCAAATAATTAAGATAAGTACACACAATGTGCGTTTTACGAATATCGAGTAAAATTCTAAAACACCACTCGTAAAACTGTCGCTACCTAACGGTGTTTTCTAGTCTTTGCTTTGCTCTTCACCAGCAACTCGCTAAATTTGTTTTCCTTTCACCAAACAGTTGCAATATTTAAGTAATATTTTTATTGAGATGTACGATTAAAATACATTCGTTTTATTTTGAATTATTCTTCAGTGTATTAAAATATAAGTAATATATAGACTTAAAAAATCACTAGGCTCAAAAACGTGTCTGGTACAGATGAGGATATATTAATAAATCAAACAATATTCGTTTTTATACCTAGTATGATAGTTAATAAGTTTAAAAATTACAAGCAACTACAATATAAATTTTCAACAAATTGTGAAAGAAGGGAGTTAATAAATTGTTTTTCAAATTATAACAATAAACAATGAAAATATAAAAATGTATTTAGTTAATTTACTTAGGTAATTTAAATTTTAAAGTACAACCTAATTGAACGAAAAAAACGGTTAACACATATTTTATACTCTTAAATTTATTATTTGCACATCTAAAATATGTATTTCTTTGTAAAAATAATCATGAACCATAAATTTAGTTTAATATTATCTTATCTATAAGATATATTTTTTCGAACCAGTAAACAAGAAAATAAAATTTACGAATTAAAAGGGTTAGGTGTTCTACGATTTTAATGACTGTAATAGTTAAATTATTAAAAATGTAAAAAAAAATCTTAAGCAGTAAATAGTTTTATTAAGTACTCTATTAATTATTGAATACTATCAATTACCAATACCCATACTGACAAAATAAGCCGTAATGATAAATACATTAAACGTTTGAATATGTTGCTTAATTTGTGAATAAAACAAAATTAAAAAGATAAACATAATAAGAAATTATATATATAAATATTTTTTTTAATTGTAAATATACCTTTGGCAACGTAAGCCATTGGGCTTAAAGCTAAATAATTAATTACATATTTGTGAAGTTACTAAATATAAATGTAAATGTTAATTGTATTTTTGTTTGGAGGTCGATAGCTGTAATGAACTGGATAATAGTTGGTATGGATTGAGGTTGATTGCTTAGTAATTCTGGTAGTGATTCAAGAAGTTTGTCACTCGTTCAGATATTGTGGTATATTTGGCAGTGACGATGTGGCTGATGGTGACTTGGATGGGAGCCGGTTGAAACGTCAACAATCAAAATATCGACGAGTTCAAATGTCGACAAGTAAAAAAATGTGCGACATGTACAAAATATATAAGAAAATAATTTAATTTTATAATTTAACGTTGTGATAAAGTGAACGGTATTCTTTTAGATTTATTGTATACTGAGTGGTGTATGTAGCTTTGTGTACACAGATAACGATATGATGTAAATAGTATTTTCTGTGCGCAAAGATATGAAATCATTTCGATTTAAAATTAGTACGAGTACCTACTGCGATCTGCCTCGCTGAATCTGTTGTTCATATCAAAAAATCAGTGGTAAAACGTGTCGACAATCTGCATTTTTATAAGGTAATTATTTTTATATCATTATACAAGTATTTGTTAAATAATTATTTTAAAATACATAATTTTATTTTGAGTGTTTCATAAATTACAAAAATATGTAAAAGCTTACAAAACATCAACTTGAAACACTAGATTGTGTAAATATACCTATTAAATAAATTATTTCACTAAGTTGCTTATTGAATACAAGGAAAAATGCTGATATACATAAACTTCTCATACACCTTTTTTTTAAAAAAAAAGAATAAATTAACGATTTGTATGTCAGATGATTCAAAAAGCACGCTCACCCCTTTTTTCTTCAATAATGCAGTAATTCAAAATCTGATTTTTAGAATTTTCAAATATTCTTTAAAAGTTCAAAACCATAGTTTCAAATTCTTGAGATTTTTTACTATTCAAGAAGTGTCTTGTGGAAATACAAACTTCTCTTTTTCAATTGTGAACATCCTTTTCTACTGTAAATTATAGAGTGGATCATTTTTATGAAAATGTTGACGTATCGGGATCAAAATCCGTACAGCTAGTCTTGAATTATTTAACTATATGTTCAATTTAAAATTAAAGGTCGAAGATAAAATGTCTGGTGGAAAATTAAAATTACATGGTGAATATAATATACTTATTTAAACATTCAGTGAAAATTGCATGTATCTATGGTAATTTGTTTTAAAGTTACATCATAAGCTAAAATTGATTTTGTCTAAAACTGATTGTGTGTAAAAATTCCCGTTTTTCCTTAACTTTTAGTTTGTTTATCCCGATTATTTAAAAATATATTGAGAACGTTTTACTTTTGACCCCCCCAAAGTACCAACTAGATTCACTTTTTGATCTAACAAGGTACTGAAGTCAAAAATCGAAGCATTTTTACTGCCCACACAAAACGTGATGACAGACACAAAAAAAACACACATCATGTTAAAATCAATACATTCCTCTCTCCGCTCAGAATCTAAATTCAGAATTTGAATAAATTCATTATTATAGGATGAAATGGAGATGAGCATGCTAAGTGATTCACCATTTTATAGATACAAAAAATAATTTTAAAGTTATGTTAGAATAAATATACGTGTTATGCTTTAGTGAAGAGAGGTACAACTAGTGACACAACATCCAAAATATACATTACTTAAATTTGAAAAAAATATGGTTGAACGATAAAATTCATAACTGTAAATTAAATCTACGAGGTTCTTTAAGATTTATATTTTATCGTCTGTGCCTATAATAATTAAAAACTTAATTTCAATCAATCAATGGATTATGATTTATGAACATTGTTATTAATGCCTAATCATTTAATTATTTAATTATTGTCAATTTTTTTTTTTTATATATAGGTACACACATCCACGCCACATATATTTCATGCCATGTGTGATATAAGTAACCCTAAAAACAAAACATTTATCTTAATACAGCTAATTAAATAGACAATTATAATTTATAACATTAAAAACCAATAATTCTTGTGTTGAAGTGACGTTAAAAATAAAAAATAAATACATTTATATAAGTAAAGAACAAGATTTTGGTCGTCATATAAACTTTTTTCAGATATTAGTACAAAAATACCTAACAAAAATGTATTTCTCGTTATTTTTAATATGTTCTGTATTTATCGACATCATTTACAACTTTTTAAAGTGTTGCCACATGAATGAACTTATATCAAATAAGTTTTGAGGGATGGTGTATACATGATAAAGGTCAAGTCATAAAAAAAAAAGGTCTCAACAGAAAAAACATCAAATAATTACACAATAAATTAAATAGTTCGAGTTAGAAACCTAAAATATAAAATATCCTTAAGCATCCATTAACTGTATCCAATAAACCTACTCATATTATTTATTGCTGATTTTTGCACACAACATCAAAAGAATTTATAACATATATTAAAAGATCTAAGAAATAATTTCGATTACATGCATTTGTGATTTGACCGTAATACGATAGTATGTGATGTTACATTTATCTTTTTCATCTCTCCTATTACTCTAATCACATATATGATAACATTTATTTCACTATGCCACCTTAAATAGAGCTCTTTATTATGATAAATTAAAAAAAAATTCCCAACTATGGTCAAACAATTGAATCACTGTAATGACTGTCTTTTAGCAACTAATGCGTCAAAAATTGAGATTTTTTTATTTTTATCGAAGAACAAATAAAACTACAAAAGTATTATGTCTATTGATTAACATAGGTACCCACCATCTATATTAAATCATATTTAAAACCAATTATATTTATTTTTGAATCTGTTACAATAATATTATAAGTATGAAACTTATTAAAAATATAATAAAATAAAAATGCCTTACAGAATAAATCCAATTATTTCTTTCAATAATAAAGAACTTAGATATTATGAATTTAATAATCTGTTAATTAAAACTAAATTTATAATTTACTATTTTAGTGAAATTTTAAGAGAATGAACCCCAATGTTAATGTTAATGACGATCATGAAATAACCCTTCTACGAGAATCTCTTGAAGTAACAAACATTGTTTTATTAAACAACGGTATCTATAAATAATATTATAACTGGAATAAAATATGTATGCGATCATTCATTTATTTATTTTATTTTAAATAAATTAAAATAATGAACAGTTAATGGAAAAATCAACAGAAATCGTATTTTTTAATATTTTTTGTTACATGAAAGCTACATGAAAATCACATTTTATAAGATGTTATATATAAGGTATTACTAAGTTATTTTACACCAAATCAGCATTTCAGGATATTATACTAGTAATATAATATTATTATGCTTATTACATATATTATTATAAAATTGACGTCAGTTTTATATGTAGCTGTATTTTTTTTTGATTTTCAATCAAATTATTATGACCCAAATTCGAAATTGAATCATTAAGTTGTAACACAGTGATCATAATACGATATACCATGTGTTCACCAATTTAGGAAACACTGAATATCTTCGGTGGGTTATGTTAGAATAATTCGAATTTTTTTTACAAGTTAGTGGTATATAAATACACGCTTTCAGATAAATTTCAAGTTTTTAACCCTCTCGGTATACGCTTGTGCAACGCAGGTTATTTTTTTTTAATAGCAACCGATATTTTTGTAACCATATTCGAATAGACTGAATTTTCTTAAGTAGTTTTGACCAATTAACCATGGCTCTAAAACCAAAATTGACTGAATGACAGTCATTCAAATTTTAATAAATAATACATTTTTACAATTCATTATAAAATGTATAAAACCATTTATAATTATTAATTATTGGTTACTTTTTGAATATTTTTACGTATACAGTTTAATCAATTTCAATTAAATAATTTTATATCCGTATTATATTAATCTTATTTATAAAAAAAAAAAAAACGTAAAAATATTCAGTAATCAATAATAAATGATAAAAATAAAAATAATAAGTTGCGTTGCGCATGAGCGTACCGAGAGGGTTAAAAATTTGAAATTTATCTGAAAATGTGTATTTATATAACATTAACTTGTAAAAGAAATACGATTTATTCCAAGATAATCCAGTCGCGAAATTCAATGTTCCCTAAATTGGTGAACACACGGTAATGATAATATTGTACGTTTTTATTTGAATATCTATAATTTTTAAATTAAAAAAATGTTTTTAAAAAGCCAATTATCAGCAAAAGTCAAAACAAAATTTATAGCATAAAAGACAATTGTATCTAAAAATCATAATAATATGTTGTCCCATGGTATTTTATGTAAAAAAAAATTCACAGCTAACTTTAAATTTGTAAAGTTTGTTATTATAATCTTTAATTTAAATAATAATAATAATAATTCAGTTAGTTCCAACGAGGAAGAACGTAAAAAGCATAACATACCTTCCAACCTATACGAAATTATCGGTCCCGACTGCCTACCAGAAACCATCATATCTTTCCTCAAGGCATTAAATTTAGAAAAAAGCATATAATAATTAATAGTAATAAGTCACTAATATTGTATAAACTGTTTTTTTCTTCCTATTCTATGTAAATATTTATAAGTATATAATTGTATAAAACTCAAAGCTAATGGCCTATGCTGCCGAAGCTGTAACGTTCAATAAAAAAATAAAAAAAAATGCAGTTAGTAAATATCTTATTTAATTGTATCTTGTTTGATATTTTTACTGAAATTGATGGAATATTAAATATTTTATTGGTCAACAAAATATATTCAATAAATTCTGAGTTAAGTATTATACTCATTTCAAGAATATATTAACTTTAAATGTAGGTTTTAGTTTGGTGCCAGTGAGAAAGGAATTCATTTTCGGAAGCTTACATTGTTGTTCTTACATTCTTACTTATTGTGTACCTAATAAAGTTTCACTGTTTCTGAGTGCTGTATAAAAAAAAATCAAATAAGTAATGCATAGTAACTGTAATCGAAGTGTCGCAGTTTATTCAAAAAACCGATAAGGATAATGTATTATGTACATTTAAGTTTTAATCATATCTAAAAACTTTAGCTTTTCAATAAATATATCAATAAAGTATACATAATATATAATATATATGTATAGAAATTAGACAACTAGAAGAAAAATTAGTAAAGACTATGAAGACTTTGTTTTAAATAACCATAAAAAATTAATATTAAAATTAATATATTATATTACATAAAAAAAGCTAAAAAGCTTTTGAAATTATCTCAATAATTTGTTTTTGTAATAAATACTAGACTAACAAGTATATAGTTAACTATAGTTTATCATTTAGTAATCTTTAAACAGTATAATGCTAAACTAAACTAAAAATTTCTTGGGTCCACAATATTGTATTTATAGTAGGTACCTATATAACGTGCTATGCGATCACGATAGTAATAATGATTTAGTGTCTATTTTTACGTCCTGTGTATAAACGTAGGTAACACATACTTACATAATTAATGCATAATTTAGCGTGCACGAACATGTCTTACCGTATTATTATTATGATAATATAATAAATCAAACATAATAGTATGTTTTGAGTGTCTAATTGACCAAGGGTGGCGTCTTATAACCTATGGTGGGTTGTGGATACTAGACGGGTGTCTTAAAAGTTTAAGGTAGATACATTCCTATGTACTATACAGTCATGTCTAAGCGACTTTGTCGTTTTCTGATGCGTTGAAAACATTATGCACGCGCGTCAGCATGAGTTATATTCGACGAATGTTTGGGCGTATTAATATATTTTGAAGCAGTAGTAGCGAAAGCGAACATCCTTTAAATACTCACGTATTACCCCTCGTGGCGTTAATATACGAAATAGACAAGTCCAGGAACTACAACGCTTACACGGAGATGAAAATTTTTTGCTTATATATATTATTGTCGCAGAATTGGTGAGATGAATTGATTTGAACTTTGGGGAGTGAAGGAGGGTTCCTTGTTATAAAGTTTTCGCAGGATAGTCAAGATAAAATTGTATCCGGAATTTCTAATACTAGCCTCAAAACGTCTGAATTGGTTCTTGGATTGTTTACAAAAGTATGCCCAAATTAGTGACTGAATAAATTTAAAAAGGAAGTTAAATTTACCATCCTATTACATACAGAACAATTTGACTGTACACACTCGGAAGAAATTCAAGTACTCTCGAACGGTCTATTCGAATTACCTTCAATATCATACCTAATTTATTAATTAATATATTAATAGTTGTGCGTATACTTTCGTTATTATATAATTTCCGTATTGTTACACTTAAGCAGTTAATTTTGTAATCAAAAAATCCGTAAAATATATAAGCACAGTTTTTTTAATTTAAAATTTAGAAAAAAATTACATATTTAAACCAAGAATAACGGTTTCAACTATTTTATTGTAATTAAAAAATAATATTCGAGGGTAATAGAGTCTTTAGAGTAGGCACATTATTATATTAATTTTTATACCTATACTCAATAACATTTTCAAATGCAATTTTTCTTTATTATTACTATTATTATAATAAAATTACACTATGTTTTTATTATAATATTACTGGTGCCTTTCGGTGAAAGTGAACTTCGTTTCATTGAGAGTGACTTTGGTTGGTAGTTTATAACGCATTAACGCCTAGAAGCATACTCTATGCTTGTGAGTGTATAGTTAATAGTTTTATAAGATGCGGTTGTTATGGCGAGGTACCACTAATTATTTGGTGCTCGGGTGCATTACTGGTTTTATGATTAATGCCAAAAAAAAGTTAAATATAACGTTGAATTTGACTGTTTCCTATGCGAATAAGTATCTGGTTAATATATGGGGTGCTTATCATTTCCAAAAATTTGTATCAACCCCTGCAATGGATACTGTTTATACTTATAACTACTCCCATATCATACATTTATTAAAATTATATTATACATCAATCATACGTTTTAGACTTTAATATTTTACTGAATTAATTATTTGATTAGATTAATTCATAAGAAAAAAAATAAAATAAAAAAAATGTAGATTTTTTAAAAGAAAATTGAGGAATCATATAAATAATTTTTGGGTATCGTTAAAAGAGTACTTATATGAATAAAAAAAATACGCGAATGCTACCAGAAAAAAAAATCAGCCAATAACATAACTATGTTAAAAAATAATCGTATTTAGGTAGGTACCTAATTTAATATAATATTTATATAATATAACTAGCTGTCCCGACACGGCGTTGCCCGCGTATTAGTTTGTTTTTTGGCATTTTCGTAGGCCGTGTATAGTGTTATTACTTATTAGTTATTATGTACCTATGAGAAAATAATTTATTTGTAGTTTATTGGTGGTTTTGAAGATCATAGCGTATAGTAAACTATTGAGAATGTCAAATTAATATTCATATAATGTCATTAATAATAATTAATAACCCTCGGGATTGAGGATAGAGCATAGTCTGCAATGAATGAGTAAATTACAAAGTTCTTTATTGATAACATAAGCAAATAAATTTTTATAAATGATATACATTTTAAACTATTTTGACCATTTTCAGCATTATTTTTAACTATTTCTATTGCTCCGAACGATGTCATTTGGAAACATGAAATGAATGTTCGAATTGACTTCAGGAACAGGTTGGAATCTGGATCCGTACCGATAAGTAAACCGTTCAATGGTTCAGGTGGTGTTTCAATTTCCGGTAGTTGCACTTTTCCTGACGCAGTGACGCGCAACACATAATACCGGCTGGCTCATTTTTGAACTTCAGCGTATTACAATGTGGACATTCCTTGTCCATAGCACCAATCTCTACTTTCGAATGAGTGTAATATTCAATATCGGGCCCATACTCGAATGTTAGACGAAGGAATGAATTGGATGTAAATGCTCTATGTACTTGTTGGCGTTGTCGGTCATTTGCTCTGCGTGTGTCAACTACGAATTGACGCGCTTCTAATCGTCTTATTTGATTTTGTTCAGCTTGTGCCTCACGCAATCGCACCATGTTCACACGTACATTTTCATTGTTCGGTTGGATTTGTACGTCTCTTCTTTGTGCTCTTCTATCCCGCATGCTTGTACTTTTGGTCGTTCGACGGGCCAAATCAGACCCCTTGCGTCTTGCTGGCATTGTACAAAATACACAAATCGATACAATTAAAGTTCATATTAAACTAAATTAATTAATTTATGTTTATATCTATGAAAATACGCAGACGACAACGGTGACAATGGTGGCTGATCGGTCTGTGTGGCGGTGTGGCCATTGATTAAATATATGAAACAGCTATTAAATATTTAAAAAAAAAAAATAATAATAATAATAATAATAATTTAATATGTTTGGTAACCAACGGTAACTCTATAAAAAAAAAAATTGTCGTAGGTTAAAAAAAAATCCCTGTATGATGCCACCCTTTAAAATTAAAATAAGGGTGTGAAAAATAGTTTACATCACTTTCTGAGACCTACTTAATATACACAACAAATTTCATGAAAATCGGTCCAGCCGTTTCGGAGGAGTTTGGTAACAAACATTGTGCCACGAGATTTTTATATATTAGATGATATATATATATTTATATACCTATAAAATATTTAATTAAAACATTTCATAGATAACAATGAATTTATATATGAGCATTAATTTGGATAAAGTCAAGAATAATTTTGAATTAATTAAATAAATATTAATATGATTGCATTAATTATGATTACATTTAGGTACGTTTATCATTTATTAATAAATGCTTAACAATTATTAATAAATTGTACGATAATTAAAATTTAATTTGAATGCGTTTTAAATTTATTGGCTAGTTCTAACTATGTTGACAAAAATAATAATACCTACACTATTTTACCGAATCGTATTTAGTATGAATATTAGCCAACAGAATCAATCACCGACCTATAGTCTAATAAATATAATTTTGAAAACAGCTTATGCTTCGGCAGAATCGATAAATCTTCTATATTCGTACAACGTACATAGTCCTGATATTTTCCATTAGAGATGAAAATGTTTTTCGGCAATATTTTGAGTCTTTGTGTCGTTTTTATCTGTCACATTTTATCTCCATGAATCAAATCAGATTATCTCCAAATTAATAAAATAATCTTTTCTCGTATACTTATGTTCTCGAACAACGTATTAATATGTACGTATATACTATATATATTATATTATGTATTTGCATATAGCTTATTAGTTTTCAGTTGCATAAATACGATTTTTTATGTCCTGTAACATAATACCACTTGCACATTCGTCGTCGAAAACTGATTTGTAAATGACCAAAATCACGTAATACAACTAAATATAATAATATATTGGTACGTATCAGGATTAATCGTATAAAGCATGCTAAGCAATATTAACATCAAGTTTTATTTGTGAGAACAAAATCTTCTGAATTATTGAAATTCCATATGAAAAGTTGAAAATCGACAAGATTTTATTTTATACTTATCATGACTTACAAATATCTTAAGAGTAAATGTAATTTCATGATGCATTGGTCCACGCAACAGACAAAATATTTGTTTTCAGCATAATATAATACGGTGTATACGCTACAAAGCAGAAATATTTTTAGTATTAGACAAATTTATATGTATATCCAAACATATAATCGTAGACTATGTGATTTATGTTTTATAATAATCACTCAAATAATTTTCATCAAAGTGTCAAATACCAGAAAAAAAAATGTATTTAAGTATTCACACGTATTTCTATATTGAAATAAATAAAATAAAAATATTTTTTCATTATTAATGATTGGAATAATGTCTTGTGTTCAAAAATGTATGAGTACCTACGCTAAAATTCTAGTGTTATATATGATAATGTATATAATATGGCAGCAATTGTTTTAATTTTATTTCAGTGCACTAAACAAGAAACAAGAAATATTAAAATAATGAAAATTGATGAAAATGAAACATTGCAGTTCTATTTATAATATTATAATACAAAAACATAAAATATAATTTTACATTTTTATTACGTTCGTCATAATTTATTATTTTACAATATACCATAAAATATAACAGTTAATATAATTGCATTGAGTTCTACAACGATTACCGATCATATAAAATATTTACACAAGAACAAAGGCTATAAAATATAAAAAAATAGCTCTTCACCGGAAGTATAACATGAACGAAATTATTTTTTTTAAGATTAAGTCATTCATAAGCCGTTGACACATGATGTAGTAATATGCCATATTAAATAACACAATATGTGCCTACGTTTTCTGGGCAGATCCTTGTTAATATTGCAATTTGTAACACAGTCGTATTCCAACTCGGGCGCTTGTCCTTGGTCACAACATGCTCATATTTGTCTTAATTTATCACAAGTTTATAATGTGTTATTAATTTTTAAAGAGTTTACACCACATATAAAAAATATAATCATTTAAGTTAATGATAAGATTATAGGTAGGTAATCTAGTGGATTAGGAAAATAATAATAAAGTAATTAATTTAGAGCACAAACAAAACAAAATAAACATAATTTACATAAATATCGAAACATTTAAACTAAAATTACATTTTATGACTGTGTTGGAAATCATAAACGCACCTACATTATATGAATATTTGAGATATAATACTAGTTTACAGTTTATATCATGTACAATGCCAATGAAAACCACATGTTTAATATTATTAGTATACTGTTATTTTCGACGTTTTAAACTTAAGTGAAACCTAGTTGATATTTCATTCATAAATCATAATATGCAATAATCTATTTTGTTATTGTATTTAAAAAGAACATATATTTCAATAATAACTTAAATTCTTAAAATAATTTAAACACTCTAACACAAATATTGGTGAATATAATAATATCTTTCCTATTTAATGTAATAAATCTTAGACAAATTATAATAACAATATAGCATACCTAAATAACATACCTACTATTCGATAATGATGATTTTTTATAAATTCAATGTTTACACAAAAAAAAAAGTAAAGACCAATTTCAGATAAAAATACTTGCACTATACCTATAGATACTACCTAAAAGAGTTTGCATATTTATAACTCTCAAAATAAGTTTTTACTTTCACTAATATAGATCAATAGTTAGCATTAATATAGGTACACTATAAAATAATTCCATCATTAATTTAACAGATTTCACATTTCCATCAATATTTGGCAAGATCACCTACTAGTTTGTAATTTAATAATGTTAATAAAATGTAAAATATTTTAAACAAACATATACTACCTTTTTATAATAGTATATTTTAATTTTATATACAACTAATATTATATCATTTTAATCAGTACATAATTAATCCTTAGTAACAAAACTTTTAGTCCTAGATTTAATTACACCGATTATCCACCAACATCTAATTGACGCTATAGCATTTTATATAATAAAAAAATATAGGTTTTTGTTAAAAGCACATATTATCATCAGATAATTTTGAGAAAATAAAACGTGTTTATAACAAAAGCTTTTCCGTTATAATAAAATAGGACTGGTATAAGTATTATATGTCACTCTTACCAGTACCGATTACATTCATAGTTTAATGTTATTGAAGATTAATAGTTCTATTAAATACATATGAATGGTGTACATGCGTACTCTTACGTTTAAGCGAATTATACATCGAAGCTCAAGTGTCACTGAATTAATTCTAGTAGGAAAATGGCATTGGTAAGCATAATATATATACATATGAATTATGGGTGTATTATAATATTTTAACAACGGTGTTACAAATAGACAATAATACTATTTCCAATTGGTACAATTAGTCGATAAGTTAATAAATGATTAGGGTTCAAAGTACAATATTGTAATATTTAATTAATTGTTATTTATTTTGTTACCTTGGATTCAGTGATATCAAAATTATCACTATCTCTTGGTATTTAAAATTATTGGAAAGATAGTGAAAACCACCAATACTCTGAGGAGCTGTATCTCACATACCAATTAACGAAAAATAAAAGTGTTAACATCTAAATTCATGAAAAAAATGATTTTATTAATTCATGATATTTTCATTATATGTTACCATTTGAAAATCAAAAGTGGCTAGTGTTTTCACCAATAAATATAAGGGTGAAAAAAATTAAAATGTTATGCGGTTTTAGAAAAATATAAACCTAAAAGTTTAAAAAAAAAATTCAAAAAAGTTAATACTTTTCGAGATAATAAGTTTACTCACTTAAATGGATCACTCTGTATATTATTTTTTCATCACAAATGGTTTATTTATAGGTAAAATTGCTGGGGATTTTTTTTATTGTATTATTATTATTAGTGAAAGGTCCATTGTGTCCCACCGTTCCACGTCGTCGGTTCGTTATTAGCTCGTAATCCGTTTTGCCGTTCACCCTCGGTGGTGAACCTTGGTAAACATGCGGGAAAACGGACATCACCCGTGGGATTCCCACGTTATTCATAATGGGTAAAAACTACGACAGACGTTGCCGAAAATCGTCCATGCCTCCACGCAACCAGGAAAAAAATGGTCGTCACGTTGTGCACGTCACTGTTTCTTCGTAAAATGGATACGATTGTAGGACCATAGGTATGTCCAATACATAAATATACCTACTTTACCTGCACCCGTCATTCAAGTTATCTCAACAACTGTGACTCTGGGAGACTGCGGTAGTGCAGTACTAAATACATATATTTATAGAATATATACTTTTTTTAGAGGGTCGAATTAGAATAACACATTAAAAAAAACTTGACCGGACTAGCATGTAAATATGGTGCTGGATAGGTAATAAAACATTACTTATGATTACAATAATGGTTAAAGTCAATAAGCAACGTGTGGAAACGACAATACGCCGTGTTCAAGTGATGATAATATCATATTACAAACTGTATATTACAAACAGCTCGAAACGGAATTTGCACCTACTAGCGTTTGGACTCTACGCGTACAATAGTAATATCCTAAGTATCTCGAATACCTATATGGCTACATAATATTATTATTATTATTAAAATAGACCTCATATATCGCTAGTGTATACCGTTCCGATTTCCCGAAACTACATCTTCACCCGATCACTACCACAATATGTTATGATCAAGCAATATGCAAAACAGTACAATGCCGCGGTCCTGTCACGCCGCTTTCGGGGTCCACGCCGACGCGCAGTCAATCGTTATATAGAGACTTATAATTTTATGATTTGGTAATATATTCTCAAAAGTCACATCCGTCGGGAGAATGTCCACGAGGTCAAAAGTGTCATATATATACATATCTCGTGACAATCATACTTATTAGGTTTCGCCATGCGTTATCAGTGCACACTCACTTGCGGCGCAAAAAACCGGCAAAATTCGGTCCAACGGATAACGGATTAATCAGAAATTTTCCGCAGCAGTGACCAATGGATGACTAGACCTTTTAAAATATACCTTTATAAACATTTGCGACACGACGCGTTCAACGATTAATTAACGAAAACCGAATAAACGATGTTAAAAACATACGCACACTCTTCCGATCAGGTCTGACAGGCAGACCGACAGACAACGACGTCAGAACAACGACTGCGGTTGCCGGCCGCCGGTTGCTTGCCTCCCGTCCGAGACGACTCGCAGAAACGACGCGCGCACGCGATCATCTGCGTAAAAAATCTCATTCCGCGAAACCCGTTGCGCGACCGCCGCGATACCTTTTTTTATGTTTCTGTATATTTTTACTAACACTTGACGACGCATTCCTGTTTACTGCTCCAAATAAACTTAATTGATAGCAATAATGTTATTAGATCGTTTCTTTATCATTATTGTTATTATCATTATCATCGTCATCGAAGGATATGCATTTGTCTTGTAGTTATAATAATAATAATAATAACAATATTATAGTCTCGTACAACTCACAGCAACTTACTGTTCGACAGGGACCGCAAACGCTGTTCAAAATGTCGGACGCAACGTGACAGTGAATCGTGTGAAATTTAACTGAAACGGCTGATTTAGACGTAGGCCACGACTGCTCGTGTCTATAATACTATGATTGTGCTTTAACGCTTATTGGAAAGGGGTGAGGAGCACAAATGACGTAATATTTTTATTGTTTAAAACATGAGCATACTGCAAGAAGCTTGTATTTTAATACATTCGTTACTTAAACGGTTTTGATTTTGTATTGATATTTTATCAAAAAAAAAAAAATATTAATTTATCCTTCACAATTTTACTTGTAATAAATCGTGCTTTTATGACAAGAATTCAAGAATTTTCGATAATGATTTAATAACAGAAAGTATGGATTATGTTTAATGGAAACTCCGGGAAAGCAGTGGTTAAATTTATAAAATACATGGAAAAACAATTTTTTTACATACCTCGTCTATGTAAAAAGCAATTAACTTTTGAAAATCTTTTTTATCTGGTTTATAGCCATACACATATAAACAATTGCATTGATATTGATCTACTGGAAATAGTGTGCTGGTTTATAAGTACCAAGATACTCGGAAATGAAAAAGGATTCTCGGTGTTGGGAACCTACATTCCCTTCTAACAAAATTTTTTTATAACTACAACGTATATCCGTATCATGGCATTCGCATGTCTTACTTCCAATTCTCGTATTTATATTTCAAATATAAATTTTCTGTATTAAATTCGTATTGATATTCAATTGAATCAGAGAATTACCTAACCTAACCTAATAATATATTTGCGACAATACAATAAATTGTAAGCCACGTCTTATTGTCGTGTATCGTTAGTTGTTGTCAACAAGCAGGCGTATAAATAACACTTTTTAAAAATAATCCAACACTCGTGTATTGAAATACAACCTTATAAACTTTTAATATAATACCTAATACCTATATTATAACTTTTGTAGTACAATATTTTCAAACAACCCCTATGGTCTTTATCCGGTAGTAGTTTAAGGTTTGCCACACTAATGTCCAACTACATATTTTTGAAGTTCATTTTATCCTTTGAACAGTCAAAAAATAATCAGTTTAAAATTCAACTTAAACATCAAAACAAGCGTAGGTACAATACACTAGAAATAAAAATAATTTACAACAAACAACCCAGCGTCATGTAGTTTTATTTTGATGAAATATGATATCATTTACGACGAGAAATTAATAAAATATTCATTATTATTTAGTTCTATTTAAATTTTAAATACTTAGCATTTTCATATATATATATATATATATATATATTATATATTTCTATCTATTTATCTGTTTTTCATTCCTCCCTTTATACCCTTTGTACCACATAAAATAATGCCATTTTAATCTCTTGTGCATATTATAGTCTTGATTTTTCTTTTCTTTTTTTTAAAAGCCCTATTTTGTTTGACCAATATTATTTTAAAATGTTTTTCTATTGACTCACGTCCAATTAATTCATTTAATTCTATAATGCTTAAGAGCTTATTTATCTTATACCAAAGACATTAAAGGCAATAATATTTGTGATTTATTAAATAAAATAATAATTCTCCGTAAATATGGAAAAAGGTCATTAAATTATTTTATGTTTGCGCCCACATGCAAGGTTATTCGTAAAACCGATGTTATTAAATATAACTATAAGATGTATTAATTAGGGAGCTTTCAGAATTTGCTGAGCTATAAAATTTGAAGTGTCTAACCAAATTAATAAAAAGTTTGTACTCAGAATTAAATTTTTATTTTCTAAATTATATTTTAGGAAATCATGGTATAACATTGTGTACGAGTATAATGTATACATAATACATAGTGTGAACCATTTAAAATAACACAAATTATTTAAGAAAATATTAACAATTTCTAAAAGATTTCTTAAACATTATTTGACGTCTTTTTTTTTATCGTTTAGAAAAAATATAACATTTACAATTTGTGCAAACTAGCACAATAAGCGAATTCGCAAAACAACATAAACAAAAAAAACATCAATAGAATGTGATAAGGGAAGCAATCCAGTGATAGGACTCCTTTTTTTAGATTCTGAGCGGAGCGATGAGTGTATTGATTTTACCATGATGTGTGTTTTTATTTTTTATTTTTTACCTATATTACTCCACTCATTCAACTCAACATTAAATATTAATTACTTGTAAAAAATTAGATTTTTTCTTCATATGTTCTACCGTACATTACTATTTATCAGGTACTTAAAATAAAAATTAAATATGTACACTGGATTATTATTTTCTTGATCATAATAATATATAATACAAATTTTTTTTAATATTTAAATATTTAATTTATTTTTTGTTTAACAATTGTATAATGTATTGGTTGAAGTATAACATCACATGGTTCCATTTGCATTTTATATTTCAATTTCAATGTTCTATTTCTTTTGCCTCTAGATTTCTGTTTGATCTACAAATGGTCAATTGTTTTAGTGGTCTGAAACAATTTGTTTCCAGGATTTTCATTTTTATTACAAACAGCACTAGGTGAATGTATAGCACTTTTATTGGTAGACAAAGTTGTAGTAGGATAAATCGTTGACAGGTCGAATCGCATTCAGTCTTCGGGGCATATATGTAAACTTAGCAACGTCGAGCGAGTCATCGCATACAAATAGATATATACTATTCAACAAGACATATAGGCGTCTTTATTGAAGCGCCTAAACAGAATAAAAAAATTCCGTATAAAAAATGCGTGCACAAGAAACCCACGACCAATATTTTTTATTACTACTCTATAACACGTTGTAATACAGAAATCCAGAAGTTGTTGTAAATTCCATCCAAAGAGTATAATACATAATTTATAAATATGTGTGAATTTATTTTAAACTTCACTGGAAATTTAATCTGTGCACACATATGACATATGAGTTGGTAAAAAAAATATTATTCTTAGAAAGAGTTTCTGATGATATTCTAGGACTTAAATCTGTACCATCACGTTGGATCCTCCAAACAGTCTATACTCATATATATATACAATATTAAAACAATGGTATGTAAATATAAAAAAAAATCATCTTGACCTTGTGATATCAATATAATTTTCTGCTACGTCTAAAATATTTCAAGTTGCAAGGTCGTCCAGTAATTTGTATTTATTATTTAATAATAATATGAAAACAACATTGATTTACATTTTCTCCAATTGAACAAAAATAAGAAAATGTTTTGCAAATTAAGATTTAGAATTCTAAATAACTAGCTACTTAGCTAAATATTATAAGCTAAAAACCAATTTTGACAACAACAAAAACGTGTAACTCGAAAAAAAGTAATACCTAATTCGTATATTATGGAAACAAATCTAGATTTATTTGCAGAATATTGACACATTTTTCGAATCGATCGTATATAGTTAGCAGGCCAACTTCACGGACAATGTCGAACATTCATTAAGTGAGCATCCATATTTTGAATAGTTTTTTATTTTATTTTAGGACAGATTTACATATTTGATATTATGATGTTACCTAAAATACTCGACAAGAATTATTTTTTTATGTAATTTACTGTTGACCTGCTGATATTTATGACAAAAGGAAATTTCACAGTCACTAGCAAAATTAATTTTATTAAATTCAAAATATATGCCTCTGTTGTAGCATATTACGACATATTATATGATATTGTTTTTGTTGTTAATTGTCATCGTGGCTATTTTATAAACACTTAACTCAATTTTGTTTAGGTATTTTTTATTGTTCAGCTGCAGGTATTTGAAACGAGTAAATGTTTTGCATTTAAATAATTGTATGAGTGTTATTATTATTATTTTGACGTAGACAACATGATGTACAATCATATTATTTTATTAAATATATGTACCTAGGTATGAAAAAGCAACAAATGATTAAAACAATAAATAGGTATAGACACTGGTTAAATAATATTTCAATATTTCAAGAGTAATTCTGATTACACGTCCAATAACATTTTACGTCACATAATTATGTCTAAAAATATGCGTAGATAGATAGACAGATACAAAAATTATAACATATAATCAATTAATTAATATTTAAATTTCGTACTTTTACTTGGAATATAACTTTCTACATGAAAATTTAGTTTCATTTAGATAGTATTTTCCAAGTTCAGATGTATACTTATAACACCAAACCAATGATATTTCACATAAATAGAATAAAAATTAATCTAGTTACCTATGGAAAAAGTTTTGGTTACTTCGTAAACTTTATTTTCGAACATCATACGTAAACTTCTTTCTTTTCATTGTCTCATTGATAAAAATTAAAAATAAACATTGTGACTTGGTGTGGCACAATCCTACCCGCAATAACAGTAGAAACGCTCGAGAACACCAGTCGGCAGTCGATATTGCTCCAGGATGGGTAACCACACGGGTTTTTATCAACAACCTAACCACACAAATAAAACGTGTTCCAAACAGTACCAAGTTTATTACCTTAGTAATTGAAGCCTTAATTTCAATAAAATAAATAAAATATACATTTTGTATAATATGTGTATGGGCTAATGTAATGGATACGCCTATAATAAATAATATACCCAACATTCATAATATAATAATATGTAATGTTTTTATATCCATCAATCCTCCGTTTAATCTCAAAGTGTAAATTCATACCAATTATCGCAATAACGTATACCTATATAAGTAATGTGCCGAAAATATTATAATGACACGAAGTGGCACGTTTAAGGGTTACTTTTAGCGGTGGAAAAGATTCAATATGTGCCAGGTTTATAATATCTATAGTGGTCAAAATATATAAGTGGTCGTTATATTTTATTGTTGAGGCAATTGAATGTTAAATTTGATTAAGATATTCCTATTATGACCTATAATGATCATATGAGCTAAGTAAAAACATAAAATATATTGCCGATATAATTAATATCAAACGCACCTAGGTGGAGATACAGGCAAAGAGGGAGCGATCGCCAAAAGTGGCACATTTTTATTTGGATATTTGCATTGTTTACCTATAGGCAATTATTATTTAAGTTATTACTTATTACTAATTAGTTTTGAATATTAATACATAAATATACAATTATAGTAATTTAACTTTTATCTATTATAATTTGAATTTTTTATTGAATAATTATAAAATACTTTTTACTATGTACTTATCTATATTATATACTTATTGAACAAAAATAATTATAATAACAAAGTAATTTGTTTTTTAATATGAAATTTACAATCTGCGTACTTAATATAGCACAATGAGTAAATATGAAACAAGAATAGACATATTATAAGGTATTCAACATATGAATTGTTATAACATTTAAATATTAATAAAAAATACTTTACAATAAGTAATACATAGTACAAGTTGCAAATTTGCAATTGTATGATAGGTGTACGATTATTTCTATAGGCACGTCTTTATAAATTACGTATTGCATAAAGCTATCACAGCTTATTTGAGTGTCTTATAACTAACTGTTTATTTTTCTTTAACATTGTTTTTACTTTGAGTATTTAATTGAATAACACTAATAACATTGACACTAATAGGGGGGGGGTGAAAAACTTCACAAAAAATTCAAAGTACGTGTCTTAATGAAATTGTAGTTAATTAGTTTTAAAGTTATAGCCTGCCGGTTCGTCACTTGTTTGGTGTGACACTCGCCTTAGGACAGTTTTTCATTTAACACGGGTTTTTTTTTCCAATATCGTAAAATCATGATAAAACGCTGTTCACAATATTATGCAGTTTTAGCTGCTGAAATAAACAATCACATACTATAAAAGGAAACGCTGAATAAATTTGACGTATTGTTATATACTCGTTTTAGATTGCCTTACACTAGTTTGGCTCGAACCGACCAAACGGAAACGACCAAAAAAATGTATACTAATGCCGGATTGCATGAAACCGAACTTTAAATTTATTTAATGAATAATTTTATAGAACCGTTAAATATTTTTCAGGGGCGTTTGGGTTACACAAACCGTACAATAAAAATATATTGGTATTAAACATGATACCAAAGTTTGTGTAGAATTTTAAGCTTATCACAGAAAAAGTGATAACATCTTTGGAGATCATGTCAACAGCTGTTAATTTGTATAGGTAGTAGGTACAATTTAAGTACTATATTCATACGTTATATTATATAGGTACAGGTAGTAAGTACCTATACTTAATACGTTTTTAAAATAACTTGCCTAAAGCGACACTTGAAATCAATGTCGTCAAATTCCTCCAAAGGATTTGATCGATCTCTAAATAACCTTGGTCTAGGTAAATAATATAAAATATCCAGAACAAATTCATCATTGGAAATTGACAAACTTGTATCGGAACTTGACTTTTTATTTTTGAAGGTATAATATAAAGGTAAAATGATAGCGAGTGCCTTATACTAACTACAGGGCACAATGATTACGTGATAACTGAAGAATTATCGAATCATTAAAATTTAAAGAGCCGAAATCGTCCCATTAGTTTAATGAGCTGGTAACCTATATTTTAAAGGCCCAATAAAATTATTGAACGTTTAAAGATTGTTTAACGGATCAATAAAATTTTAATCATTCGTTAGGGCGCTAACGGACCGTTAAACGTTTAGCGGACGTTCATGCAACCCGGCATTAGTCTTTTATATAAGAGTCCGTACCTATAATTATTTTAAAACCGATCGGATTCCGAAACGTTCAAGCTTAAAGTTTAATGTTTTTCTATAATAATCTCATGGTTGCTCTTAAAAAATGTGAAAATATTATTTATTGTACAAAATTATTATTAAAACATTTACTCGTTTCAATTTTACTTAAATGTTCAAATTATTGAAACATACCTATTGCTAAACACAAACTGCTACAAATCACAATTCTCTGAAGCTAGGTACACTATTTAAGTATATGTTATACTGCCTATACTATGTTATACTATTTAAGTATATGTTATATATATATACTAGGCACCAATAACAATAACCAATTAAAAACTAAAACGCCCTATATTATAAATACGCTTTTAAATAAAATTATAATTTTGATCACGTAACCTTTTTCTGCAAACCCGTAATAATTCTGAATTTTTCCGATAACGTGTAGATAACTATGTCGATGCGGTTCCTAGTTCCTACGGTTGCGATTGAAAAATGTTGATTCCGTTCTGCTCCGCTCAGAACTAATGTGTGATAAACTATTTATTAATGCTAATGTGGACGAACGAGAATCGATTTCGAACGTCTGATCGACGCCTGATAAACGGCTGTATGAAATTAAAATTTGGTGTAAGCGAGTAAATAATTAATCATTATATATTAACTATTATAATCGTATTATATTTTAATTTTATTATTTTTTATTTACTTATGTGTAGTATTCAATCACAGCACTGTTTGAAATCCGCCATCCGATTGCCGAATCGCGTGTGATGAGTCTAAAACGTTCGGCACTTGAAAATAGAAACTCTGAGACCGCCACACCGCAAACAAAGTTAGTGACACACTATTGGGATACTCGAACGAGTTACACTTATTTCATATTGCCTATGCAGTACCACAGCATCTAGGTTTTTGTCGATCCAACAACAATTATATTCGGTACAACCTTTCGTAACAATTGACACAACGAGGATTTAAGTCCCAATTGGAACAATTGAAACAACATAATAATATCTTGAATTCTTCACACACCACATTTTAATCACCGAATACTCGTGCATAGATTGTTTACTATACGAAATCGTTGCGTTTGCTTTATTGAAATATGTAGTAAAAAATGTTCATATATATCATGTCTCGTATAAAATAATTTTAAATTCGTCTCTGACAATGATATCAAAGCCATATAAAACTGTATATTTCACACCATTATAATATTTTCTAAAAATTAATAGTATAAAGATTGCATATTATGTTCAATGATAACTATTCCAATATTTTTTTTTTATTAATTTGGCTTGAAAATGATGATTGATAGCTTTTGTCGAGATAAAAATATATAAAATTATAATATTCATGTACACTGCAGTACAAAATATCCATAATATTTTGTTTATAAATAATATTATAATGAATCACAATAGTATAATTAAACTGTTGTAAGCACAATTACTGAAGAGTGAATCGAATCACGATCATGATTGAAATCTTAAAAGAAAATTTTCCAAATGTACTCCGTGTCTATGTATTGTTGTAAAATTGAATTAATATACAAATTGATACTTCTTTTTATTTCAAATGATTAAATTGAGGTAAGGACAATATATTTAATTAAATTCAAAGTATGTACCTTCTGTATTTTGTTTTTATGATAAATTTTAATTTTGTCTTTACATTTTGTAACTTTTGTAAAAAAGATATTTAAAATAAGAAAGTTCCAGGTTTTGTAAATTGATAAAATATTTCTTTCATGCTATTTTTTATTTAATTTTCAGTGGAGCAATTGTCTTATTATATATTAAATGTGTACCTCTGTTTGATTATTAATTCTTTAATGAATATATTTTTTAGTCTCATCAAGAACCAAAGCAACTATGATTAAAATTTTAATAAAACAATCTTTATTAAAAAATTTTATTTCATTTAAAACTTTTACAATTTTGAGAAGTACCTATATTGTTATTTATGTATATTGTTTCACTAAAAAAAAAAAGCAATGTTGAATAGATCTATGGAAATGTTTGTAAATTTTCTTACTTATACTGAAATTCAATAATGTTATTAATTAAAAGATGAATTTTATGCATTGGCTAGCAAACTTAATAATAGAACTTTCAAGGATAATCTGTTTGCCCCGCGGAGATATGCTTCATGTATTGACAATTGTATAAACTGTATAAAACGTTTTATTCTTTATTCATGATTTTGGTTTACAAATTACAGATAATATATAACAATGTAATGGATTGTTTGCCCGTGAGCTGCCGAAATTCAATCCTTTGATCCCACGGACGTAATAATTAGGTGGAATTTGCTCCAGTGTTTTTTAGCACTCAAAACACCACATTAAGCAAACACAGGGTTTAAACTTAGTATTTTGTGATAAACAATGACACCATCAATGGTATTCAATGGCACTGTTAAAAATAATACGTTGATACATTTTTTAATACCACACCTAATCTGCCAAGCGTAAATCATATTTATCAATTTCGGTTATTCAACACAAACTCTTTTACTAATTAAAAAAAAAAATATTTTAGTAACGCCATAACTTAATAATTTCATTATCACTCTTGTAAATATTTGTTATATCTATGACAAAAGATAAAATTTCAAAAAAAAGTATTATTATTACTTACCAAAGTTGTAATTGGATGCCAAAGGCCAACACTAGCTACAGATATATTATTCATTGACTACACTACATTATCAGATGCTAACACATTTGTCACACATTTTTTAGGAATGTAATTATGCGATATTTAAAGTTCATACCTACTTTACCTATACTTATATAACTTTTCTCTATTGTGTATGGTGTTCAAATCGTATGAGTTGTTAAAAATAGGTCTTATTACAATATTTTGTTTAGTACTTGGAAATTATACCTATGTATATTCCACAACACTATTTGAATTTACAATAGGTATGTTTGGCATTTGGTGTTCGGTACCACTCATCGTTGTTAAATTAGAATATTTAATTTTTAACGACCAATGAGCATAATATAGCTTTATTCTATATAGTGATATTATGCTCACACATCATCATAATAAATAAAATAAAATTTCACAGATTAATAAATTACGGCCTTTTTACGGATTTTTACGTATTTTGTCATAATTCAAACTTTGAATGCTTATAAAAAAAAAATTTGACTATATATTTCTTTTATTTTTCAACTGCTATTGTAACAATATGTTAGGAGCCTTGTATTAAATTTTCAAGCTTTTCTACCCAAATAAATTATAACAAATAAATTTGTATCGATATTAATTTAAAAAAAAAATAATTTTCATCGAAAATTGTACATACCTACCTATAAATAATTCGAATTAAGTCAAAATTTTTTTTTTAATTGCATGGTGAATAGAATATACTTATATAAACATTCTATGACAATGTCATGTATCTATGGACATTTGTTTTAAAGTTACAAAAAAGCCAAAATCGGTTTTGTCGAAAACTGATTGTGCGTAAAAATGCCCGTTTTTTCCTTAATTTTTAGTTTGTTTATCCCGATTATTTAGAAAAAAGTAGGTTAGCATTTCGGTGATGGATCGTCCCTTCAGTCCTCGGACAAGATAGTGTAATTTTACTGTATTCGATTTGAATTCAATGATTGCATTCGATAAAAAACGATTCTGAGTGGACAAGGGAATCTTTTTTATTTAATTTTATTCGTTTCTATGGTGATACAAAGCGTTAAAAGAACGGCTTAAGAAAAATTTATATAAATAGGTAATTTATATAATTATAATTAGGAAATATCATAAAAATGAAAAAAAAGAATAAGCTCAAAAGTCACTCAAATGTTTTGAAATGTTTACATGTCTAGGGAAGGCTAATATAATTAAACAGCCCAAATTTCAAGTTTTCACAAATGTTTTTAACCGAATTACAGCAAAAAAACTGTCAAAATTTAAATGTCTATAAATAGCTCAAAAATGGCTAAAATTTTCCGAACTTTAAATCGTAAGGAACAAAATCCAAAACACAACAAAAAAGATCTGTCACTTTTCATTTGATGCAATCTAACTGATAGAAAATGTCGTCCGTAATTATTTAATATTATAAAATCGTGAAATCGTACGTTATTTCTCCTTTAACCGCTTTTATTTCGAGTACTGTTTCGAAAATCGAAAGATGACCTCAAAACTTAAAAACATTACCTTTCAGTCTTCACACTTGATACTTTTAAGTAAGTTTAGAGGGAAAAAAATGTTTACAGAATAAAAAAAAATAAATAAATAAACATCATTGTATAAAACCATTAAAACCAATACATTTCTCGCTCCGCTCAGAATCTAAAATATACGATTCATATTATACAATCACGAATTAAGGAATTGGTGCGTATACCGTTTGCAATGGTAAAGCGTAGGCTATGTGGCTTTCTAATATGCCGATAGAGAAATGGTCGAAAAAGGTCTTTGCCACCGAAAAAAAATCTATGTGCATATCCGTGTCATACCTTTAACTAGGTAGTGCATGAGAACCAGCGCTCTCAGTAAAAACCTCCCAATACCAAACCCTGCGAGCAAAAACTGGACTCTTAATGACGAGCAATAATCAGTGTATTTAATTATTTCGATTTAAGTATTTTGAGTACCTAATAGTTATTTTGTATCACCTAATACTGTTACAAGCATAGACCATAGGCAGCTGCGAGTCAGGATAGGTATTTAAAAATTTAAAAATAATATTTTATATTGATTACAATAATTTAATGTTATGCATATTTTACATGTAATTATATATTGAACAATGTATTTGATTAAATTATCGAATATATGACCTCGAGAGCCCTCCAAAAATCTGGAAGAAGGCAATAGCATAATTCTAATATTTAGAATCTGGTATCATTATCCAGCACTCCTAAGTGTAGTGAGTTATACTGGTCTTTAGCATACCATCTTAATTATAATATAACTATTGACAAGAGTCATTTTTATATTTATCCGATCCATCCATTCTCTTTTTGCGTTGTCACAGTCAGCTATGAGTGAAACTCGGTTTTGGATGTACCTACCATTTTTGGTGGGATAATCGGACCTTGGCGCATAATTTACCCACCACCACTGCGATTTGGATACGGCGCTCATGTGCATAACAATTATATATTTGAAATGTTTATGTATGCGAAAAAGTCAAATTCAAATTTTTAACAAAGAACATAGGACTCTACCTAAAAACTCACTTAAATTATTTAACCATAAATAAAAAATATAAAATAAATAAAATGCTTCAAAACGTATAAGCTTTCTTTTACGAAAAAATAATAAGAATATAACAGCAAGATCACGTATTATTATGGTAGAGATAAACTTCATCAACAGTTTTTAAAATAAAATATTATAGAGTCATGCGCTGTTTAGTATAAACATGTAATCAAATGTCACGCAAAAACGTTTAATGCAGTTATTCAACTTTACCAGTCTTCAAACATGTCTGGTATATATTTACATCGTTTACTTATTTTTTTTTTTTTTTTTATGACACAATCTGTATAATATTATTATCATTTTGATTTCCATTTTATTAGGCATTCATTTCAAATATTCGTGTTTTATAATATTCTAGAAAACTAAAAAGGCGATTAATAATATAAAAAACAAATTGTATATAAAATATAAATTCTAATACCTACTTTAGTACTTTGTCACCAGATACATATCAAATATTTTATATGATAAGCATGACTAATTAAATAGGTATGATTACTAAAAAAAAAAAAACAGTTTTTGTCTGGTTTGCAAATATCCCCACTGTTCTAATCACAAAATCATTGCTCGTAGTTCTCTGCATTTCATTAATCAGCAATGTTAATAGAATATAATAAACTTCGCAATAGACGTGGCAAGGGTGGTAGGCGTATCATAAAAATGATCATACCTATTTATTCAGCCATGGTTACAAGTTTCTGTTTTTAAGCTAAACGTGTTATGAAAGTACTTACAAAAGAATTTTATAATTTTTAAGTAAACGTTTAGAATTTTAGATATATTATAAGCTTACTCAGTTTAACTTTTCTACGAACTGAACAATTTTAAGCTTATATTGAATAGCTCGACTGATAATAATTTGTTTCAACTCAGGCAACATAGTACAATCGTAAATTAAAATCTTATTGTATTAGTTATATATTAGTGATTAAAGTCTTTTGTTAAGCAAGCTTGTTGTGTGAACTGTGAAGTAAGTTTTCAATGCTATATTATAGCATAATATTGTGAAATACTCATTCCTCTTATTATAACCTGTAATACGAGTATTATTTATTTAATCAGTAAATTCAGTAATCTTATTCGCTTATTGTATTCTTCTCCATTACAGATTTTATACTTAACTTCATTGTACTTCAGTGAAAAAAAAATAATAAGTACATTTATTATGTTCTGGTCGTTATATATTATACCAGGAAAATATTTGACTTAAATAAATAATAATAATAATAAAAAAAAATACTAAATTCGATTTTATTTTAAAACTAACTTGAAAACCTAAACATAGTAACAAATATATATGTATACACTCTGTAGTATACAATTAAACTTATCTATTTCGAAATCTTTGAAAACCATTCTAATACTCTTGGTTGACAAACTCTAGAAGATGAAATTGATCTTTTCGATTCGATTTTGTTTTACACAGTCCGTATATTTTGGAAAAAGTGAAAACAAAGAAGATAGTAAAATATTTAATATCAAGTTTAAAAAAAACGAGTTTGCTACCATTATTGTAGTAGAAAACGTAATCAGTTCATATTTTTGGTACTAAAAACCCCGAATGTCCAACGCTTAGGTATTTAGCACTTATTATTATTCCTTGTGTTCAAAGTTGCAGCACGTTATATTAGATATATCGTCGATAATTAATTTTAATCGTATGATAAGTACCTAAATGGTAATTGTGAAATATATGAACAACGAAACATAATGAACTTTAATATTGGGTTACCAACCAACTAACGATATTTTGTTTCATTAAATACAACTGTTGGCCAAATATTCAACAGCTTTTGATTGCGATATAGTATAATTTATATTGGACAACCCAAATTTTTCCTCTGCCATCACCATATCAATGTTATCATATTCGCTTTTAAATAGTATAAAAATTATAAATGTTTACATTTTATATTAGGTACTCAATGACAACGTCGAACAGCAGATAATAATAGTGTTTTAATGTATATATAAATATACTAGCTACAGCGCACACTAATATATACAGGTAGATTCATCAAACATACTTAACTCAAGTGTTCCCTTGGAATTTTGGAATATTTATGTATGTATTCTCGAAATTTGAAAACCAAATTTTCAATTATATAGTTTAGAGAATGTCCTGTGGAGATATAAAAATATTTTTATAAAATAATGTGTAACTACAGTGAAACTTCCATACAAAGAAGTATCAAAGGCAAAAGAAATTGTTTTATCTAAAGAAAAACTCGATAAATGTAATTAAATACATTTGGTTCGTTTATCAAAAATATTTGGATGGATGTGTTGCTATGTACGCCCGTCATTACACACGAATATCATTTATCAGCTACTAGCCACAACCATATTTGACGCGTAACATGATAGAGTGAAATTATACATTAAAGTACCAGAGGCAGACCATGGCCGGCTGTAGAGATATACGAAAGGACAAAGGTCAAAAAACAAACGAAAATACATAATATTATATACATAATATATTATACATTATAAGTACAGTGTTATTAAAATAAAGCTGGTCAGGCGAGCAAACACTTCAGCGTTGTTCAATGTACATGTATATGTTCCCGTAACAATCATGATTTTATTATTATTATATTGAATGAACCTAAGTGCGTCACCTACGGCTTACCTATACACACACACACACACACACAAATGCACAATGGGCATTCAAAGCCATTATCTGTTGTAGAAAACTCATTTTGTTATGTTTTAAATTATTTTGATAATTTTTTTTTTTATAAATACATGTATTTATAATCTGTAATATAATAATACAATGGCCGTTGTCGCCGATGTCTTTTTTTCAATAAAAAAAAAAAAAAAAAAAAAAAAAAAACAATAAGTAAATTTGAGATTTTTTACAAGGTTTGAAGACTTGAGTGAAGGGTGCGTCCATTGCCCTACTTCTAACTATTTTGATATAATTATAATTTTGTATTTTTGTGAGATAAATGTGTAGTGTACAGTTGTATAAGTGTATAAATTATATTCGCTAAACATCATGAACTATATCATCTTATTTTTTATTTCTTGACCTCAAATGATCTCGAATCTATAATGTTAATATATTATATTAACCATTTTTTGCAGGTAATTATAATTCATACCATACAATATAAAGTACCTACCTACCTATAAATAATTATTGCAGTTATCATTATCATTATTATCTTATGTGAGTATAAACCAACATAGTTATGTATTTTGTATTTAATAGGTTTTTTCTTATATTATTATTTTTTTACATTCAATAGTTGTCCAATACAATATTTTCAATATTTTCTATTTTTATCAAGATAGGAAATTCGTATGTTTATGTCACTTTCAGTATAATAATATATCCATGAGTATGTTTGTTTGCAAACAAAACTACAGACATTTACAGTTTTGATTTCTAAAAGATCTCAAAATATGTAACAGTTGTCACCGAATTCATTGATTTTAAACCTGATTTACGCTTGATGTTATAAAATCTTGTGGCCACAGGTTAAAGTTTGATGTTATTGATTCAATTCCTGTCAGTCAATGTGTTGAGAAAAATCCAACCAATTGATCTCTTCACAAATTTTAAAGAAAACAATTCAGATATCAGACATTTTTGTAATTATTTTTTGAACATCTAGGTATTATAGGTGTATTTCAATCTTATATTAAAACCAATTTATAAACCTACGAAATATCAAGCCGACTCGATCGATTTGGATTTCATTTGGCAACTCGAGTTTTTAAAAATATATTATATATCATATAGGTACGCAATTTGCTCTGATTGCCACTTTCCTTTTTTATATGATACTTTTTATTTATAACGACTCAAATAGTAGAGCATAATTTAACATAGGAAACGTAGGATTATAAATTCACCTTTAATTTTAATTTGTTTGGTTACTACAACGTTAAATCTGTCGTGTTTCCCTAAATCGTTTTTTCCTATTATAAGGCGGCCTAATAATTAATTATTACTGATGGATTTGTTAATAAACATGTTCTGTGTCCATTATCTGACTGTTAATTGTGTTTGTATGTGAGTTCTTCGTCAACAACTGTATTCATATAAAACACGTGCTCAGGATTAATTTTGTACCTTGTATTGTATTAATTTTTATCAAATACGGATTCCGGTGTGGTCACGTGGGGGAAAAACAAAGTTCCGCGATGCAGTTATTAATATAACCATATGGTAAAGGCTGACAAGTCTTGTTAATCATTTATTAGATATTTATATGATTTATTATTATATTATATTAACTGTTAAGCCAGAAGGGATATTATTATATATAAATGTAATTGTTACTAGTATCAATGGTAAATATTATGTACGAGTTCCAGTGATTATTTAGTACATTTTACCAAACGTAGCTAGGCTAATTAAATAACTCGAGTTAGTTAATTTAAATCAAACTTCATAAGTTGATAGTTAATTAGTGAACAAATAATACATTCAACTCTAAAAGTTAAAATTATTATAGAGAAAAAATTTACTTGATTCAGTTGAAATAAAGTTTAATTTTTTATGATTTCATTTATTTTTTTATTTAATTACCACTTGAATCACAAAATTGTGTTTGTACAACTTTCGAATTGATTTAGTAACTTACAATTTTGTTAAAAGTTTATCTAACAATTTCTTCTTATTGCACACTTGTTGTCGTGGTGGTTAGTCAATAAAAATATGTTAGTATCTATAGGTACTAAATATTAAATCGATAAATATGTATATAGCGTATATTTTGTTTGATTTTACTGAAAACCATTATAAACTATAAAGCGATTAAATAAAAAAAAAAATGGACATTTAATTAATTTTTTATTTCAACCCCACAGTTATAAAGACTTGCTATACACATTATTCTTAACTTATTACCGTACCTACCATTTATTTTTCAGAATAACTGAAAAAAGCTAAGATATTATAATGGATTTCGTATATACTGTGACAGTCGTTATACATATAAGTATAATATTATTTAATGTATATGTAAAATATCTGAGAATATTTTAATGTTAAGAAAGGCCAGGCCAGCTTAGCAAAATTTACTGAGGCGACAATATTTTCCTCTATAACACAGCTGCACTTTCAGACACGGTCAATCTGGTTGTCGCTGAATAATTCGACAGGTACGTAGATACGATCGTGCGTAGAATTGACGATCGTAGTACGATCTAAATTTTGAAATAATATTTGATTTTATGTTTTACACCTGAATAAAAGTATTTCCGACTTGAATATCCGAGTTTGATATTATTTCAATCGTTCTTATGTCCTTACCATTTATAGGAACATCACCGAAATATAAGTAGGTACTATGTGTCAATAAAACTGAATAGTGCCTAGGCGTGTGTAATCTTAGAGTCATTCCAGCTTAGAAGAAACCAACGTAAAATCGGCAAGCGCATACCACCGTACCTCACGAGTTAATAGTGTCATTCTAATTTATTTTAGAGTGTGTTATTATCTAGAGCGTACGTGGGTTAGTGGTTGTAGATTTTATTGTGTGTCACACGATACGGATAATACCACATAGACAACTAATTATGCCTAAGTTAAGTTATTGTAAATAATAATTTTTGTAATTTGCATGCTGTTCATTTAAAAATGATAATGTAACAGTCAAATTATAACTCCAATAAAATATTTCTAGGATACCTAAATTTTCCAAAATTGCATACCCATGGTGGTGAAGGATGATAGTGTATAGGACCTGGGTGTTTGATTTTATTGTTACACTACAGATATATTGTGTCAGGGGCGTATAGGAAAACAAAATCAAAATAAGTATTATTGATAAGTTGTGGTTCGAGAGGGTTCGAAATACGTCCTTATCCGCTATCCTAATTTTTGGCACCTGAACTGCTGAATAAAAAGTATGCAATACATGCTAATTGTTTGCCAAAAAAAGAAAAAAAAATGTTTAAAATTTAAATTGTTGGTACATTTGTTGGGGACTATGGGGACTTGTAAGTCTATAGTTAATGCCCACCGTTATATTTTAATATCGTTTATTATAATGTAACAACTTGTTTCACTTTTATTTCTTAATTCGAACATATTTAATATTTATATATAAAAATACTCGCATACTTATGTCATAACATATCTCCGTAGAGCTAATCAGTATTCGCCAGGCAATTCAATAAGTAAAGTAAATTTACAACATAGGTGCCCATAGTTAACCTTCATTTTGAATTATAATTTTCTAACGTCCTATTTTAGAACATTTTAAACAAATTTAAATTTAGAATATTATCATTTTATAACATTAAATGGATACACTATTTATGCTTCCCGTCAATCTGTATATTAGATAATCGTTTAAAGTTAAAATGAAAAAAATCAATTTCAATTAGCGTTTGACGAACAGTAACCTAACTATCTAATGTGCAATATGTGTTATATGTTTGTATATATAGCGATGCCATATAGGTATATATAAATTACATATATAACGTGTACAACGTGAAAGATACTTAAGTGTAGTCGGTGCAAACTGTAAATCAAAAATTCATAAAGCAAACGTTTCAATAAACTGTGATTAATTACTAACCAATAAACATAAGTTTACATATTATATTTAACAATTAATATTTCAAATAAAAAATGTTTGTATGAGATGTTCTTGAACTTTTTTTTTGATCAACTCTGCAAAAAGCTACTGAGTAGGTAGTAATTAGTTTATTAGTACCTATATAAAATCGTTTTTAAACTATATCAAACAAAATTTTAAAAAACAGTGATAAAAAATTAGATACCATACGACGACTGCAGATATGTGTTTAAATTATAAAATATAATTTCTGATGTTTTTTTCGAACTAAATCTACCCAAAAAATAGCCAATATTTTGTACCTATAGGTATAATATTTTAAATTTTGAGTGAAGCAATGAATTTATTGGATTTAGATACAACGAATTCTCTAAAAACACATTTATTAATGCTTCTATGTTAAGTATCAAGGGTGGTTACTGGCTTGTGGTATCAAATTAGAAAAAACAAATTACGAAATTAAATTAATTCAATGATTATCTATAGATATTTTAAACATTCACAAAAAATTCATTATAGTATTTTTTTTCTTGGGCATGATATAATTTTAAAAATATTTTAATTTTTTTATGAGCCAAACGCTTGCAATTTTAATACGAAATTCCTCATAAATTGTTTTTTAAAGCAATTAATAACATATTAAAAGTACAGTAACACAATTTTTTCAATAAATGTTAGTTTTAAATGTTGACAAAAATCAAAGAATTATGAAAATGTATCATAAACTTAAGTTAAAAATGCATAAAATAACTAAATACTTAAAGGCTAATATGATTAATAAAAGTTTGCTCATAATCGTAATATCAACCACAAGGCGATTTTTCCGGTTTTTTTATGGTTATCCATGAAGATTGACGGCCTCAAACATAATGTCTAAGAAACCTAAATTATTCAAATAGCCGATGTCTTGCCGGTTATCATGCGTAATGCGGTTTAAATTTTCGACATTTCACGCGCAATTTGTGTTGGAGTAGAAGAGTTTGTGCAAGCCATAAAATATAATAATACTTTCGAATCCCTTGTCGATGGTATCGTTCCCGTCAACAACCCATCGCCGCCGCCGCGCCGCTGCCACCGCCACTGCGCGCGTGTTTAAATAGATCAATCGTCGGAGCGTTATTTGCATCACAGAAATAGAACACTCTGCATTATATTGTTTTAATAATGTTATGTTTAATAATAATATAGTTTCATTCGGCTTTCAGACACTCTCGAAATCCATGAATCACACACACGCACGTCTAAAAATTCCAGCATCTAGTATTAGGTATCACGAGCTTTTGATTTATTTCAAACCAACGAAAATATATTGCATTATTGTACCCGAAACACGCATAAAATTTGCTATCATAATTTTATAAATCGACGTAAATTGTCAACGTGGCTTAAAAATTCAATAGTGCATACCCAGCGACGGGGGTGGAGGCAAAAACCCTAAACTCACCACCAAAATATTTACTTATAGAAACGCTTCATAGATACTAACTTAGTAATTGGTTATAATTTACAATTAAAATAAAATAGTAACACGTGTTCTTTAATAATTATAATTCATAATTAATGTATTATCTATTAATAATTATAATAAATTATAACATAATTCAATAATTAATTGAAGATGAAATTTCATTTTTCTTAGTTAATAATATTATGAGATTAAATTTAGTTGTAAATTACTATTCATTAATTAGTAATCGGTATTAATTTTATATGAATGAAATATATTTTTCCTTATAATAAACATAATATTATATACACATAAGTATCAAGAAAATTACTAAAAATATTAACTTATATCGTTTGAAAGAATTTAAAAAAATAAATAATTTTTATGTATATTTTTGTATTTTAGCTATATAAATTTAATAGTGCAGAGCAGTGTTGAATGAAGAAGGATGGCGGTCGAAGGAACACCCTCTCCATTCATTGCAAAACATAGTGAATAGGTAGGTATATATATATATAATAGTATCTTATTTATCTTCCTCAGTTTCTATATAAGCAAATTTAGATCGCTCACGAGATATCTTGGGCTGAATCCACCCTACTTAGGCAAAATGATTCTACAATACTACCAAGACAATATCTAGTTCGTGAATATCGTAATTTTAATTATATTCCATTACCAATTGCATAGTTATAATTATAATAGTAATAATTTTGGAATGTATAACTTAATTTAATCTAATTTAGGTCCATTATTATTAAACTTCATTGTAAAAATCCCTTATGTACATAACTATTTAATCTAATTGTAAGCTAATAACCGTGATGTTGATGCTGTAACAATAATAAAATAATAATAATAATAATTTACCCCACTAACAGTAGGTAAGTAGTAAGTTGCATATTGTAATTCTAGAGACCATGCAAGACTAAATCTAAAAAAAAAAAAACGGGAAAGTTGTAGGTAACCGTTCTGTTGTACAGCTGTAACCTAACCTTTCGAGTGTACATAATTATTGAGTAAATTACAGAGACGTATGAATTAAATGATAAATATTTGAATACTAATAATGATGGAGATGGTCTATCATCCTACATTAGCACCTAATATCATGTACAGTTATATAATATAACATATTATATTATTATCAAATGTTGAGTCCATATACCGACTTGCAGTATAATGGAATAGATAGATTCGTGAAAAAAGAAATATTACAAACATAACAGAATAATGTCAAGATTCGACAAATTATATTTTTAAATTACCTACAACAAAACAACTAAAATCATTTTACTTCGTTTAAATAACTAATTTTATCAAATGTCAATTTTAAATTTCCATAAAAATAAACTATGTTTAAATATTTTCATATTTTTTTGAAATCAGTAACAATTGCTTATGAGGAATCATGTATTACATTTTCAAGCAAAAATATAAAATATTTTTGAAATTATATCATGCAAAGAAAATACTAATATTAACATTTAGTAAAAATTTTAAATACGATTTTTATTTTTTTATTTTTGAATTGAAACTAAAAACCTATTATGTAGTAGATTTATTTTTTTCCCCAGATATTAAGATGAGTACTAGGAATTCGTTTATTTCTGACCATCTGAAGTGCCAACTAAATTCAATTTCTACTAGAATAGTTATTGAAGTAAAAATTTAAGTATTTTTACTGCTCTGCTCAGAGTCTAAAATGAATGATAAGTAATCATTTTTCTACTAACAACAATTTAAAAATTAAATTAGAATACCATAATATAACGTTTTGGATGCAGGTATTTATTTAATGACGCGTCATTGCTAATAGCAATTTGCTATTATATAATACAATTTAAATTAATAACTATGCGAAATTATTCATTTTTCATCCAGGATTAGTCCGTATAGTCGATAATATTCAAATCATCATTAAAATACCTCAAAACGTTAAAACCATTCGTTACTAAATTCTACATCAAAAATATTTAGTAAATTAAGTTTAAAATCAAATTATAATACTATGAAACATTGTATTTGTTGTTGATTTTAGGATAAATTAACTTCAACGGGACCACTGATGCGCACATTTTATAACCTCACATACATATAGATTACACATATATGTTTCTTTAACATAAATTCAACGACGTGTTGCACTGCGGCAGAGATGTAATTAATAATAAATATTGTTGGCGGCGATAACCACCACCATTTTATGAACGTGTAGAGCTGTATCGGACGCTGTTTATTACGAATTCTGAAAATGACGCACGAGCTGGTTATAGTGACTGTGTGCCTACGGGGTTGCACTTTCATACATTTTTTACACATTTTTCTATATAATATTGTGTTTTTTAACCTCGGTGGCATTTGTAAAGTATGGTGTTCGGATATTTTATTGATCCCAGAAGACGACGACCATCGATGAGCTGCAATGTCATTTTTAGCAAGTACCTACCAATGTATAATATATTATATTATGTAGGTACTATATATCATGTACGTATGTAGTCAACCAAACGTAAGTTTTTTTTCTCAATGGACTTTCAACTGTTGAAGTACGAATTGAGAAAGCAGTCGGCGTTATATATTACTCATACTCCTATTTCTGTACCACGACTTTTTTTCGATCTGACGTGGGTGTTTGCGAGTGGAAAGGTAGGATAAAGAAGGGAGCAATATAACGAACTCAATATCAGAGACGAACAACGATTCAACGTTTCAGCATTTTATCGTTTTCACATACTGTAACTATTATACTACGTGTTAACCATTATACGTCGTAGTGACGACTGAATTAAAAGGCATAATATTATTTTCAATAGAAAAATCAAGTTCTATGCTATTAAACACGTCGCCATCTATCAAGAGAAAGCATGTAGAAATAAAATATGTCGTTTTTACACCTCAACCATTGCCACGTCATAAAGTAAAGCTGTTTATTAACTATTTTCAACGATTTATTATCTACGTAAACTGCAGCAGCATACCGACCACAGCAGGTACACAATATAATATTATGACAGACCACAAGGTCGGTGGCTAAAACAACTAATGATGAATAGAAATTAGAAAATAATATCGCTGTATGAATTATTTTTTCGTGATATCAAAACAAAAAGCGTGAACACAAGTCACATAATAGCTAGTATAGAATGTATAGATACCTCAGAGCTCACATCTTTGTCTCTCTCTATATATAAAATATATAGTATAATATGTAATATGTTTGTTTGTATATATTTATGTATTTATTTATAATATATAGAAAGAAGTTAAATAGCAAAGCGTTGTGCCAAAATGTAATAAATTTATGCGATTAACGAAATCCGCAAATCGATGCAAAAATTACCTACCCGAAAAAATCACACCCACATATTTAGACGATGTAACTCAAACGACACCGTAAAAATGTAACATTGGTACGTTTAATATAATATAATTCATTATATGCACCTACTCCTGTCTCCTATACTGTACGCTACGTGACGTAATGACGTATTTGTTCCTAATGTCTAGGTATGAGAATATACGACGCAAATCAACGATGATTGATCAACACGATTAGATTCTCGTTGTGGATGCCAGGATTTTTATATTTGTTTCCGCACCGTTAGCATATCATCTATATCGGATGACTCGGTAACGATGTCGATAAAATACAACTCGCCCCACGACGACGACAATGACTATGATGATGATGATATCAACTGCAACAATATTATTATTATTGTGCTCTCAATGCGCGCGTAGGAAATCTTCAAGTGTAAAGAGGAAGGCGCTGATATTCAAACGTAAAGCCCAAAGTTGTCTTTTTCTAATTTTGTTTCTACAATTCAGAGAAAGCAGAACAAACACTTAACACAGCGTTCCGTATGCTCCGCGACCACCCGAATTTCAAAGACAATGAACATCAGATTACAATAGCATAAATATTATATTATGTATGTGTATACAGTGCGCCCGTTACAGAAAGCTCATAACTTAACCACCTATTGCGGCGCAGCGTTTACTCGTACACCGACGAAATTGTATAGCAAACAAAATATTTACTGAGAAACAATAATACATTAAAATTATCGTTATCGAAGAGAAAATGCTGTTATATATACATTACCTATATTATATTATTATTATATACATTATACATTATAATAACATGACTTTGCATAATATATACGACAAAACGTATATAAACTACCTACCGTTTATCATAACAGTGTGTAGGCGAGACGATAAAAATTATGATTCATAAATCATGGGTAGGTTATATGCGCGTTTAAAAGAGGCGCCACTGAAACTAACCTTCACTTGAATTATTTTCCAAATTTATCCCTCTAGGTATACCTATAGCAGTCAGGGGCGGTTTTAAGGTAAATACTTAGGGGGGTGCATCCAAAAATTGGCCGACTATATGACTGTATAGGGGGGGAGGTTAATTTACAAACATTAGTTGTATGCAAATTGATTAAAATTTGAGTTAAAATCTAAAAATAGAAACATTAATAATAAATAGATTATTGGAGTCAACCAAAAATATTACAAATTTAAGATATAATTAAGATATTAATTTTAATAAAAAGCATACGAGGAATATTATTATTATTTATTATTATTAAAATTAAAATATAAAATCTATATTTATTGTTTTGATTTTTTTGGATTTTTCAAATTTCAATTCTTCTTTGTTTAGCAGAAGACCATTTTTGAAGAACACAATTTATGTCAATTTTGTCAGTCAAGTCTTTTTCACAATTTAAAATCATTAATGAGTTTAAACGATTTGAAGTAGAAGTAGATACTAGATAAGACCGTTTAGTGGAATGAACCAAATACCAATGCATTTTAGCATGTAATAGAATCTATTTTTATTAATTATCATAATATTTCCCAATATAATTAACGTACATATTTACGACTATGTGGTCTTATCTTATAATATCTATGGGTGTTCGCCGTTAGGTACTTCGGTCATGCTGAGGAACTATTCAAAGTGGGGAATAATAAACAAAAATAATTATTTTTATTTTTTATATAGGTATATATTATAAATTTTAAATTTCATTACGAATCAAATTGAGTTGAAATTGCCGACTCGTGTCGTCGATTTTAATTTGCCGACTACTTAGTGAGTTCCGCTGACGTTTGGGGGGGTGTAGCACCCCCCACCCCCCCCTAAAACCGCCCCTGATAGCAGTGCCTATATTATTTAATATCAACAACGATTTTTGAGGTGATCATCATCGCTTTAGGAATGGTAAAGTTAAGTCCCCGCACTTATAACTCTCCACGCTACCACCACACGCCCATCGTTATGCATGCGTTCATATCTACGCAAGTTCTGATAGTAGTATGGAATGCTTTGTACGATTATAGCGCATATTGTCAACATTTAAAAAATAATAGCACCTATACGTAATAATTATTCGAATATGGTACAGGTACTATTACAAAACAAATTAAATACGATATGTTTGATTCTCAGGATAAATACAATATTTACATTTTTACGCCTTGAAATACGATACAGGTTTTTGTTTGAACCCGAAGTGTTTTTTAAACCATTTTATTGCGCACTGTTGCGTGATTATAAAACGTTTACGAGTTCGTTGTACTTATTATGCTTTTTCAGCAATTGAATTATTTTACAGCCGATTATAAAAAAAAATATTCTATGGATTAAAATTGCGCTGGGATATATTACACGGTGTATTGCAAAAAAAAAAAAAAAAAAATACTGTACAAAATCATTATATAATATCGTGTTGTTCGCGTGTTTAATTTAAGTTGTTGTGGGGTCATATTGATTAAACTTTTGATGGGCATCCTAAAGTTAAAATCCCGAGTGTAAGCTCGCCGTGAATAATAATGAAATGCAATTTCACTGATTTACATTAACAAAAGACATACAAGAAGCATAAATATTGTTTTACATGGTGATATTTTTTAACTAGCTTACAAACTTTATTCAACGTAAACAATTTCACCGTTAAATTGAAAATCTTTACTGCAGGGCCCGTTCAAATATTCAGTCAGTCGAAATATTTTAGATTCCGAACAATGAAAAAGCTATTTTTGTTTTCAATGGATAAGAACACACACTTATGTGCATAGGTATATAGTCTGGCAAAATTGTAAAACTTTTAACTTGTTTAAAAATGTAAAATAATCGTTTGGAACTTTTTAACTCTAATAATAGCTCTTTGGCTCTTTCACCTTCTTTATAGTAATACCTACACTTATTGGTATCTTCGAGAAAACTAATATAATTAATATAAAGTATTATTGCAAGTTTCTAGTCAGTTTATCACAAAATGTTTGATTATATAAAATATAAACAAAAATAATTTCCAAGAAATTCTATAGAATTGATAAAGTTTGTTGTTTACATTATGATTAATTTATAACTAAAAGTTGTACTTTATTTCGTATTATATTCGATGGTTAGCATGGTATGGTTAAGTTTCCTAAGGAAGTAAATAAAATGTTATACAATGAAAATGGCTGATAAAATATTATAATTAAATATCTTTCAATAATCGAAATAAATTTAAAACGTACAAAAGCCATTATTTTGCGTTCTTCGTAATATACAAAATCAGTAATTATAATAATCGATCATGTTATAAATTGACAATATGCAATTATACAAATATATACATATTATATTGCTCTGTTAACGTCCGCATAATTATGTTTTTTAATATCATTTGGCCAGGAACAACAATATCGTAGAATCATTGTGATATTTGAGGATACCATACTAATAAAACATTTTCGAATGACATAAACAAAAGCTATACATGGATAGCTTTTGTGGTTGGTATATTGCACATTTGTTCAGCATTACTAATGCTTATAAGCTATATTGACCGACCTAAAGGCTATGGCCGGCTGTAGCTACTTGGAATAGACGAACGGACGAATGAATTGCGGCGTGACAGTTTAACTTACAATTAAAATGGAACACAATTTTGCGAAAAACGATTCTCGACTGGGATTTATTTTGTTCTATAGTTAATACGTGTACGAATTCATTGAACCAAATCATTTCAACGATCTGATCACATTTGCAGTAGGTACCTGAATCCAAAAAGTACAGTTTTTATAGCAGTCGGGGTACACGCTTGATTTTAATATGATGGTCAAAGGTTTAAGTAATAAGCGAAAAAAAAAATAAACAATAGTCTGTTTTTATGAACACATATATAGGTTAGGTAAATTATTTAAATATATTATAGGAGTAATGCTGTACTGCCGCCGCGGAAACGGTTTTCAAGCATGACTCTGTTTCTCGTAAGTACATTTATAAACTTAACACCAAATCCTACGCGTGACAAATATTTATAATAATATATGGGTCACTTTTGAATGAATGTATGTATAATTTAGTTTGTGATAGGTAGAAAACTTTAAGAGATTATTCTGTTCTGTTGCGCATCCAGGGAGGTATCGATAATTTTGTCCCAGCAGATGAATGACCTCGAAAATAAGGCAATAAACGAATATTCTATGTATATATCTTTCCCAAAGCCTATTTTAAAGTTCGTTTTATGCATCTGGTCCATTAAACTATAAAGCAGCTATTTATGTTATTATGTTATTATAACAGCTGTTTTTTACATTACCTTCCATAAGTAAAAACCGATGATCCGTCTGCATATTTTATCTATCTATTTATAAATATTATAAATATTTTATTTTTCGAGAAATGTGCTTGCTATAGAAGTTAAAACGTATGTAAAAAGAGTGTAAAAAAAAATGTGTACACAATATACCACAATAATAAAATATGTAACCAAATATTAGTATATTATTTATATTTGAATAGTGAATTTCGAAAACAGTCCATCTCGAGCTTTAACAAATTAGATTTTTCTGTTTTTTTTTCCAATTACACATAGGTGTATAGTCGAATATCTAATGAACACGAAAATGGCTGTTATTTTATCAATCGCGTTTTCTCAATTAAATTTCTCATTGAGAATATTATTTCATATGGGTATAAGTATAAAATTACATAATAGTTTAAAATTTTTAAAAACAATTCGTAAAAGTAGGTTAAATTTTTCAACGAAAAATCGGTTTTTTTGTGTTCATAATAATAATAATTTAAAGAATAACTATAATTATAATATAATATATTTGGTGAACAATTATTTTCAAAAAACATTTAGCCTAATGAGTTTGCTCACCGCCTGTAAGGGTTTTGTACTTTCTGAAAAATTTTAGTTTTTAATTATTAGCGCTTTTCAAAATGCAATTATATTATAATATTATAACTAATTTTAGATTAATAAATCAAGAAGACTGCACAATCAATAATAATTTTAAAAAAGTAATAATAATAGCAATTGTATAGGTACCTTTTTTCACTTAATTTGTTCCGATATCAGGAATATATAGGAAAAAAATTAAATTAGTTTCAAAACAATATTTGGCCATTTTATGATTGAAAATGTATTTTCTAAACGGAATACGTATACACTACTAGGTATAAATCTATATCACCTATAGTGTTGTATATAGATATGTTTTTAGTAAAATCTATTTGAAAGCTATAGTTAGCATGTTTTTAAAAAGCTAGCGTAAAATATTAATAAACGTACTGTCAAAACTACATAAGCTCATTTTGAGTTGTTTTTTTTTTTAAATATTATTATGACAGACGTAAGATTATGAGGATAGGTGCTAAAAATATAAACATCAACATAACAAACTTGGACACGTGATGATCGTATTACTTGAGAACGTATATATTCCGTAGAATATGAAACAAAAATTCATTCCACTTGGTTGTGTTGCAAAACGATTATTGTTTGATATATTACTTATGATATTTCATACAAAAAACAAAAATAACCAAATAACCCAACAATATTGATATTATTAATAATAATAATATTATATTATACTAGTTATCATATACATCCTAATGGAATATTCGAACAGTTACTTCATTGGTGTTGTTGATTAATATGTAACTTCACGAGGTGTTGGTAAGATATTGAACACAGCTGCTGTCTGCGCAGTGGTTATCGTTAACTTATACAAAATATTATACAGAAGTTAATAATATTATGTCCATTTTTACGTATCAAACGCAATGACAGATGTTACAAAATCGAGATAGCACAGCAGTTTCGAGTAAGGTGCACATACATTAATACAATTATAAAAGACGTGTCGTAGAACGGTCAAATTTATATATATATACATAGCCACAATATAATATATAATAATGTATGATAATTTAAGGGTTGAGACAATTTTTATCGATTTCTTTCATACTAGATACACGTCTACAAAAATGACGTATTCATTATTTTTTCACAGATTCATTAATCACTGACGAAATTGGAAATTCGTCGATACCAACAAACTATAGAGTTATATTTCTATTTTATTTTATTTTTATAATTTCTCCTATTTATACATTAAAGCTTAATATTTATGGTTTATAAATCATAATCTATATCTAAAGCCTAGAGGAAAATATAATAACAATAAATAAAATACTAGCATCAAATGTGTCCAAAATAATATTATCATAAAATACTTTTATCGACAAATAAATCTTCCCTTTAATACCTAGTAGTGAAATAATAAGCTGTCACGAACCTAACAATAAAACAATAACGGATAAATAGTATTAGTTATTAAAATATTGTAATTTAAATATCTGTAACAAAATATAACATCATAAATATGTATTATTTTCAAGTATGACATCACTTTAAGTCTTAAACCACAGTTGTATACTGTTATGAAATATATTATTCAAAGTTCAAATAAAAAAGGATCCTACGAGTATCACATTTTGGTAGTAACAGACATCATGTTTTGGAATATTTGAATATTTAGTCTAAAGTTTTTACATAAATCAATGGCAACATTAGTAATCCAAAAATCGTATTCGTATTGAAATGCACGATTTTCGGGGGAAAAATATATCGTACAGTAATAGTTATGATGTTTGAAGTCCTTCAAAAGAGTTCCTGTAGAGAAAAATGTATATTACAATATTCTCGAGTCAGAGTATATTCATATAGATACCATTGTACGATGCATAATTAACGGGCCTTGAAATATCGGAATAGCCAAATCACAATCGTACGATAATATGATACGAATCGAGACGTAATAAAACACGATATCACGGTCCATACGAATTTAGAATCTGTTGATAAAAATCGGCGAATTTTCCCAGTTCAATTATAACAGTAAGCCATCGCGTAATCTTACACGCGCTAACCTTGATACGCGACATGTCCCGCAAGATAAGACGTATACAGTATATACATACCTACGTGGTGTTCTATATATTTATATAAAAAAAAAAAGCACAGGGCGGAATATACAGACGCCGCGATGACGGGCAAACGAACTTTGGACAACTCTGTTAACGCTTCTCTATAGTGTCGTGTCCCGGAGGAAAACAGTGAACGCTTATTTATGACAAACAAGTATTTATTCGCCAATCGAATTCCACGAGACTGACGGATCGTGACGAGACTCAATCATTCCGAGAATACGTTTCGCAGGATTTTCGAAGGAATTCCAATCCCGACCGCCGCCGTCGCACCGCGCACATGATCCTGGAACGGATTTTTTTTATTTTCTTTACCCGCACATAATGAAGACGCCATGACGGGGAAAACGTTATCCTGTTACTTATACGCCGGTATAGAAATCGGAAATAAAACCTGTTACAATAATCCCGATCACATAATGTACAATGAACAGACCGAACAAAATATAATCTAGCTATACTTTTCCGAGAAGATTGGTCTATTCCGCGTGTTTAAGATTTAGATGGAAATGACAATATTTAATAATAATAATATGATTTGTCCTTCCGTCATATTAACATATTATTATGTAGGTACCCATTGGAGATTGCAAAGTGTGAAAGAGTATGTCAACAATAATAATTATTATTATAATATTCTATTCGTGATTCGTGAACTATTATACGATTCCGGGCGTATTCGATCGATTATATAGACATATAGGTAAAACTATAGCTATGTTTAACTCGGTTTCACCAGCAGTAAAAAATAAACAAATATAAAGTACGGCATTGTGCATTAGGTATAGGTGTATTTTGGTTTTAGTGTACCTACCCGAATTCGAGGACAAATCGATGTCGATGTACCACGCTTTGTGAATTAATTCAATGAGATATGTCATCCAACCGTGGCGAATTGGATAAAGCGCTTAGTATATTTGCAAACGTGGTCCTGTTTCTGGTATATACCGAAAAACAAATCGAAATTTTCGTCAAAATTGGTCGATTATTTCTTGATCGTATAAACATTCTTATTCATTTGCGCATACATAATATTAAATATATATATAGGATAATTCACCAACTTTTAAAATCCTTGTGGAGATACTAACTCCTGTTTTTAAGATTGTTGTGATTAACCAAAATAATTGTACATCTGTACCTAAATTATACCATTTATACTTTTTTGAGGAGGATGCTAAGGATCGTAGTAAGTGAAAATTTAGCACAAGGATGGCCGACCCCAAATAGTTTGGAGAGATGGCGAAGGAAAAGAAGAAGAATTGTACATTTATACTTACATGGCTACATGTTATATTTAGTGGGTATTGAGCGAGTCCGACGATTTATATACTGGCCATACTGTTCTGTCGTAATACGACACATTTGATACGGTTAAATACAAGCTGTTTTATTTTTAATCAAATTCACCAGATTTACGTAGTGCACTGTTGTACACGATTTTTCGAACAACTATTTTACAAGGTAGAGTTAAAAATATAACTAATAAAACGGTTTTTGCTTTATTATTATTATTATTATTTTTTTTTTTGACGAACGGTGTACAGTATACATATTAAAATTATAAAATTACATGGGTAAATATTTCATTAACGAAATTCACAAATTTTGTATGTAATAAATATTAATTTTATACTACTGACATATTTTGTTACCTCCGTCTTATAAATCCGTAACATAGCAAATTTACGATCAGCAAATCACGTGTAGTCTTGTTAGTATAGACATTGCTGTTTGAAATGAATCGTTCTATTATGCAATATGGTGGTAAGAACACTAAGAACACTATCTGCAGTATTTGTATGAGGGTTTTTTACGGTAGTTTAAAAACTGAACTATCATTAAAAAAATTACACAGATAATATTCTTACCATAAAGTTTCGTCGAGGTCGATTTATTGTAATTTTTAAGCTAACGAAGCTACACATGATCTGCTAAACGTAAATTTTCTATATTACGCAATTGTAAGACGGAGACAACAAATTCCATTGTTACGACTTCTTAATACCAATATTACGGCGTGTATTTTATGCACAACTTTTTGTGGTATTATGTAAGAATAGAGGTTTTTTTTAATATAAAAAAATCTAAACGATTTTAGATTCTGAGCTAAGCAATGATTTTTTTTTTAATTCACATTTTATATTCTTAGTTTTATATTTTGAACTAAACCCGATATGAATAAATACGATTTCATAATATGATCTCGAGCACACTACTCGAGAGTGTCTGACTATGTCATGCTTGACCGATTGGCCACTGGAAATAATCCATAGAGGAAATATTCAATAATCCGCTTATCAAATATTTGAACACAACTTGCCCGAGAACTGTACAATCAGGTTACAACAATTTCTAAGTTATAGAACACTTGCAGTGTGAGCTGATTTTAAAAAATGGAAATGGGTATTTCGAGAGTAAAAAATAATTCTTAAATTTTTGCAAATCGTAATGCATTATTTTGTATTAGCTTATCCATATAATAGCTAAGCCATCTGGCTATGTGTATTTAGTCTGGAATATACAAATTTACTTGGAACACCGCGTATTTATGGTCAGTGATAATAAGTTATGACTGTTTTACCTATAAATATCATATACACGTCAAAGTTCTTCAGACGTGACATTAATCATTTAATTTTACTTCATTTTTATTTATTGCATTTTTGATTATGTTACACCACCAAATTGTATTTGTACATGCATTATTTGTACAATAATAATGTTTTATAATAAAATATAATCTATAACCTAACCGCCTCCAAACTCATAATCTATATTAAGGTATAATAATACCTATCTGGGAACATGGAATTCAAGTATGAAGTTCAACCAAACTCCTCAAATCTTAGAACGCTCTAGGATTTCAGTTAATTTTCATTTATAAAAATGTCTCATTTGTATAGTAATATAGTGTATAGTAAAAAAAAATCTACTAAAATACTAAAAATAAATAAATTACGCATACATTTACTATACTGACTTTCTGAATCCCAGTCATATCAAATCAACATAAAGGTCTAATGTCTACCCATCTGTAATTTCTGTGATTGTAATTAGATCATTAATATGATCTATGTCTGTTGTGCATTTTTGCATGAAGTTGTCTAGATATTCATATATATTTATCATAAACTCTGGCAAAAACTCCCAAAATATAGATGAAGTTTCTTATCGTTACTCTAAAGTGTGTTAATCAACATCATGTAAGTAAGAATTCTAAGTATTTTAAAATATAAATCATTGTAAAAACTTGAAATATTTCTTAAAGTTTGATCAATCTAAATTTTAATAAATTCATGTAGGTATTTAACCGTAGAAATTTGTATATGCTTAGACAGTCTCGTTGTGTGTAATACAATTCAAAAAAATTCTATTACGACAAATAACGTAGAAGATCAGAGGTCTTGTGTGTTTATCATGACGTCATATCATATACTCACATTCTTAAACATAGCACTTTAGTTGTATTTTATGGTATATTCGGTATAGGTACATAATATCACACAGCTCACAGGAGTACTTTCAGTGATATTTTGACAGTGATGACAATAATATTTTGGCGAGAATAAATATAATGATCGAACGTTATAATGATTTAACGTTTTAATAACGTTAAAAATGTCATAATCACGAACAAATCCAATATAAGATGTGGTTTGAACGCAAAAACGAATTACACCGGAAGCCAAAGTGTTGACATTGAGCCACAGTTTACACACAGATCAACAGCATTTCATTGCGTCATCTCGCACTCTGGACTAAACCGTGACAGATAATCATCCAATTTCGTGTAAATACTAAATAATATTATATTATCAAATAATTGGGTGTGATATATTATGATAATGTTCTTTATTGTAATGCATGTAGTGTATTTGCTTCCCAAACACTCATTTGTGGTCAACTGCCAGGTCCTTCATCCCGGGAGTAGCTGTATAGGTACATAATAAGTCGATTGAAAAGTTAGTAAACGTTTAAATCCGTTTTCAAACTTTTTAAAAGCTCTTATTTATACGATTTTACAGTGTGGTTATACTCGATTATAAATTCAACAATTCGCGGATTGACGGTACCTACCAACTTTCTCACCTGTATAGGATCCGAAACGAACGTTCGAAGAACGCGTTTCGTAAAAACGAATGAAAAAAAGAGAAGAAAAATGCAAATCTGAGATCGTAGTTTCTATAGAAGCATAATTATGAATTTTAAAACGACGTTTTGGCTCCTTCCGTAACAAACACAATCGAATAGGAGTAAAACTACAAACCAGAAAACCGAGGAATTGTTATGAAATATGATTTTACTATTGAGTTTTAGAAATTACAAACAAAATGAATGTATAAATAAAATATTATAAATTTCGAATATATTTTTACTGGAACTGAATATTTACAACAACTAACGGTTTGAAGTGATAATTATCGTGTATTCTGAATAAAACTGCGAACAAACAAGTGGAACACATAACAACCGTTTTATAAAATATAATTTTTGTGAATTTGAATGTGTGCTTTAAGCGTGCACACATTCAATAAAGGTAACTTTATACGCCAAAATATATTTTTTTCTCAACGATCTATAATAAATCTTAAATACCTTCTCAAAAATTTAACCAACAGTTTTAAGTTATAAATATGCTTTTTAAAAATTTAAAACATCGATAATAATAATAGGGGTACGAACCAGTACCTACCAGTAAAATTAATACTACAATTGTTGTACATTATAATTTGTAGGTAATTTTCGCTTACGACATTGACAAATTAAGTTTAGAAAACCATAATATCTGATATTAATATCTAATAGTTGTGATCGAAAAGTATGTCTCATTTGAATAATAATTAAAGTAGAAAATTATTAAATTAGTGTAGGTACCTACACCTAATGTAATAAATTACTTTTGCATTGGTTTAAACTTCAAGTTGTATAAATCATTTTTAGTATTCACAATATATCGTGATTCATTTAAATTGCATCTCTTTAGTTTAGAACATGCTAATTTTTTAAGTTCCATTTTAGCTGTAAGTATATTGTTTTTAATGCCCATTTTGATTTATGTCTTATGTGATTATTGAACGTTTTAGTCACCAAAAAATCATAAATCGTAGGTATTACATTGTATTTTTCTGTTTAAAATCACAAATATATGTCTGGAAAGTTTTCCCTGATTAATTTTTTTAAATTTAAATCATCTATATTTTTATTTTTACTAACAAACAAATCAATAGATAATATGTTTTCTAAATCGACTGTAATTTGTGAATAAAAAATAATACTTACGATTTGGTCCAAAATATTTTAATATTTTGAATAGGTTATATCTGAAATTAAAAAAAAATAATTAATTAATGGCTGCAATTAATCAATTAAAAATATTAACCACTGGAATGTTATTATTAAATACTATATGGTTTTTAATTAAAATATTCTGAATAATTTTCACTACCAGTTCTCAAAAGATTTTTACAACTTCAAGGTGTGTTTTCCTAAGAAAAGAAAACCATTATGGTAAAAATGAGAACAATAATAAAAAATAATCCCCACACTACATAGAATCGAATATGACTTAACTTAATTGTTTTATCAATACATGAAATCTGTTAAATAAAAATGTAAAATGGTAATACCGTTATTTAAAAAATAATTAAAATATTTTTTTTCCAGAATTCATTTACATGAATTTATTCATTTAATGTAGGTACTATACTCATTTTTACAGTCAAAAAGTATTTTATAAATAACGTAGTAACTGAAATATGCACTAAGAGTTTTTAAAATACGATTTCAGAATACAATTACAAATATTATAAAAAATACTTTAAAATATGTAAAAATAGCCAAGAAAAAAAATTTAAGGGTGTAAACGTAATTAAAAAAATAAAAAAATAATTAAATAAAACTGTGCAAATATTCTTTTACGTTAAATTATAGGTAAAATTGTGGTATAACTCTAAGCGTATGCTTTAAAATATAGTTTGAGGGTTTTTTAGGTCATATTTAAAACAAAAATTACCTGTGATGAAAATATGTTTTTATTTGAAATAAATATAATTAAAAAATTCAAACTCTAACCATATATGACGTGTAGACTTGTTAACGAACCCGGACGTTAGATTTTATAGTTAAATTGGTTTCTTAACTCAACTTCTAGGACAAATATCTTATTCTATAACATAGATTTTAATTTAAACTTATAACATGTAATTCTAACAGTTTTCTGAAATTTAAACAAATAAAAATTCAAGGCATGTGAACAAACCAGAGAAATCATCAGTGAATATTTTGTTTCACGCATTAAAATTAATTTAATTATTTATGTGTCTCACTATAGTAGACGAATAACAGTATCATATTTGCATACAGTAATTTAAAATAAATATAAGGGTGGTGTGTGCTGAGTATTTCCACTGAAGTGTCAGGTACTCGGCATATTACAACATTCGATACAAGATATTCTTCCTTGTGCATTAAGAACAAAACTTATTTTGATTAAATTAAAAATGTTTCAAGCTTATGGTATGTCGAGTATAAATGCTGAAATTACAAACATAGGTGTTACAATTCAAAACGCAATTAAAATTAAAAACAATCTTCGCATAACAAAACAACATTAAAACCAAAATAAAAATGATTCATACAATTGTATTCAAATTGTATAATGGAATCTAAAATAATACCACATGATTTCAACGTTTGATTTGTTTTTTACTTTATTTAAACAAAATTTTCTTTCAAAAAACGTTATTTTTAAAGGACTTATACGGATCACAGACGTAAATTAAATCAATAGGAGACGATGGTTAAAGAAAAATAATACGGAACAACAGTTATTTTGTAAAAATTTGAGCAACGATGTACAATATTTAATTATTATTCAATGCTTAAAATGGCTAACGTGTAAGTATCCAATATATGTATACGATGGCGCCCACGTAGGGTACCAAGTGGTGCAATTGCATTGGTTTCTCGTAGGTCCCGGGGCCTACATACATTCGGGGGCCCCACTCTGGTCTTTTGATCAGACACTATAAATTCATAACTATTCATCTGGTCCATCTGAATATTTATATCGTTGAATAAAGCGTAAAGAGTTGGCAATGCCAAATATGCAAACAAATAAATTTGGGAGCCCTATAGTTATAACTGCACTGGTTCGTGGAAAAACTGTGGGCGCCACTGTATGTATAGGAATTCGTGTTTTCATTGTATGCAAAATAAGTACTAAATAATACTATGATATGAAAAAAAAATCATGTTTAATGTCTATAAATATAAACGTGCAGTAATATTATTTTTGTTGCAAACAACTAATATCATTCAATTAAATAAACACAGTCCATTTTTCATATTCCGTACTTATAAATAATTACAAATAAGAAAAGTCCAAAACACAGAATGTATACCTGTGATACCTAAGTACTTATGTATTATTATTTTTAAACAAGACTTTTTCAAAATAAAGTCAGAAAAATAGGAAATAATATTTTTATTTTATTTTTTTATTGAATAAAATGAGACATTCATAGCCATAGGCTACCTAATAATACGGATATTATGAAGTTTGTAATTGTAATAGTTTTAAGGGGTTATCGTGATGATTATAAATACATGTTCATATAAAGTACTTTAGAGTATGAACAAATCGGTTTAATGAATATAATTAAAAATCTTGAACATTTATCTCGAAATAAATAAATAGTCAAATTACAAAATTATTTTATGACGTAGAAATGTAATTTATTTCCTATCTTTATTTTGGCGATATAAAAAATAAAATACTGAAATATAATTTAATACAGTTTTTGAATTATTTTATTTTTATTTGATAAATTACATCTGACTCAAAAGTTCCATGGCGTAATTTAGTAATACTAAAATCCAATGAAATCATTTCCATTAATAAAAATAAAAGAATGAAAATAACGACTCTCAATTATATTTTTTTTAGCACTACTTACAAGTTCTAATACTTTTGTTGCCGCCTATATCAAATTATACTATATTATTAACTTTTGATATCCTAAGTAGGTACTTAACCGTAAAAACCTAATTGTAATAAAAGAAGGTGTATTATAGTCCCAATTTTATTACGCTATACTAAAGTTAATATCATAGTACATAATATATTATTGTTATCTCTTTATTGAACTAAAAAACAAAGAAAAGATCAATACTTTTGTTGTAGCCTTAAATAAGAGCTTTAAAATGTTATACATCATCGGGCTAAATTATGTATTTAAATATTGTCTTCTTTAAGGCTTATTAATGCGAATAGTGATGTTTTATTACTAAAATTATGAATATTGATGAATTCAGTCTTTTCTGGAATTCTTTATCTGAGGTCATACCCCAAACCGCTTATTTCTTAACATTTTTATAATTTCATAATTTGAAAAATAATGGTACTCTATTTCTATAAAATACATACTAAACACTTAAAAGTTATAAGTATAAATAACTAATGAACCAAACGTTTAAAATGTTGATTTTATTTTTAAAAAAACATACGGCTTCATAACATTTAAAATAATTAAAAATGCATGTTTGTCGTTCAAATTAGTAAAAAAAAACTTAATAAATTATACCAATAGAATTCAAAAAAGTGTAAAATATATGTAAAGCATATATTTTTTCAAAATTACATTTTTTGTTACGACTTAATCATTTAAATTATATCAAAATAATTTCAAAATAACGAGTGCTTACATGTGGGACTCAAATCTGTATCAAATGCATTCCTCCATTTAGATTACAATTTATTCATCGGCTTTGTACATATCTGACCTTAATAATTTCATGATATAACAAACAATTATATTTAAGATCGATCAGTATATTTTTTTTAGTTTTTGATTAGTGAATAAGTTTTTGAGTAAGTACTGGAAAAATAAATATTTCTAAAACATGTGCATTCTAAAATTTTTCACTCAAAATATTACTCACCTACTACAAAGCATAAAAACTTTAAAAAAAAAACTGTAACGATTTTTAGAAATTGAAACACTGAAGCATGATATTTAAATTTAAAAAAAGTTAAAAGTAGGTACCTACCTACTTAATAAGAATCTTTCATTTTACTTTCTTTTGGAAAATCAAAATATACATTATGACACACTTAGAATAGTTATTAGTCCTAAGTTTAGTTATAATAATAGTAACTAGTAATAATATTCCAGTATAATCTTATATTTAAATTATTTAGTTTATTATATTTTTAAATAATTATATAATTTGATTTGTCATCTAATTAATCGGGATTGTTAGTTTATATGATAAATAAATTGCTTACTATTAAAAGGATTTCTAAACCAAAATATAATCAATATGGGATAACTTTAATAAAAATATATTAGTATATAATATTATAAGGCATTATAAAACTATATTGTTCAACAATCATGCTCTCATATATGACGCCGCTAAACACGATTGATAAGATATTTTAACATTCCTGATAAAGATAAATTGTCTTGTGTAAATATTTAAATATTTTTTATCTACCAATTTTCAACTTAGGAAAAGGACATATGTTATTATACTGACGTTAAGGATTTCGGTATGTATATGTTGATTAGATCTCGCGAGTGTACTAACTTTTGTATTGTACAAAACATATACTTAAGCTAATAAATTTAATTAGTTTATTTCGAGGATAGTAGTTGCTAGTAATAGATACATTAAAATTATTAGACACTATAATGTAGATTAAACAATAAAAAAAAGTAATACAATATTTTCATGAGAGTTCGTTTAGTGTATATAAAGTAAGTATACTTATATAAACTAGTGTACTTTTTACTGTTGATACAATACACATATTATATCTTATGCAGACTGAGAACTCTGAGAGAAGACATATGACATTAAATGCCCCATAAAAAGTTGTTAACGACGCATTTTTATACGCAATGTATGTCAGTCGTTTTAGAGCCGCTCTAGTCGTTAAAGTAATAAATTTAAACAGTATTTTTTTTTTATTAATTCAAAGCTAATGTAAATTCATACGTTGGCAGTATATGCACAAGCTTCTATACAACACAACGTACCTAAGTATATAATATATGTTTTCGCATTCGAGTGCCTTGACGATTATCCGTCATGTGGCGTTTGTTGTAAATGTATTGAATTATGTGCTAAAATATCATATACCTGCAGTGAGGGGTGGGGGGAATCATACTGAGAAATTGTATGTCCCTTGAGATCGCAATTACCCCTGGAAAATGTTTGTTTTTCCCGGGAACAAATTCCTAGAATATCGTTCATATCATAAACGTGTATACTTCTGAAGAAAGGACCTACAGATAGCCAAGGAAAATAATTGTATGCCAATCAACATACTCTAGGAATACCAAATGATAACTCTAGGGACTGCAGATGGAGGGAGGTAAATAAATTCCTAATGACCTAGAATATCGTATCGCCACCTACACCTACTCCTAAACATTCATCCTGGCAGAGCTATTCTTATTAAGTTATTAGCTTTTTATCAGCGAACCTTTGAGAACTCAACCTCAGCAATACTCAATCATCATTCATCATCATTGAACTACCTCAATAGCTAATGAGCAACGTGCAACATATGTTACAATCTTGTCTTCTTTATAGTCTGTTCGGGTGCCAGTTTAGCACTCAGCTTAACTACATTTGCTTAACAAATGAGGTAATGATTACGTGAGATATTAGTAATACTCATCTCTCAGATATTAAAAATATATTGATATATTTAAATTTTAATAATGCGATTAATTCAATTTTATTGTATTGGACAGTCTTCTAAATGACTGAATTGATAATATTTTTTGACAATGACATAGTGTGGGTGGATTTACGAGAATAGCAGAAAAAATTATTTGTACTCACCTCATAAAATCGCAAGGCTATCACATCCACCCATGACTCTTTATTTCGATAGATTGGCTTTTGGATGCGTTAGTATATATATTATTATATTATATATCTACCATAATAACTGAGGACAAGATAAACACCAGAAACTTTTGAAATGTTTACACGGTAACAGGTAAATAACTATAAGTTTCCCACTATTATTTCACGCAGAATTTGTGCAAACTGCGATAAAAGAAAGTTTTCCATTTTATAATATGTATGTGTGTACGTGTGTACGTGTGTGTGTGTGTGTGTGTGTGTGTGTGTGTGTGTGTGTGTGTGTGTGTGTGTGTGTGTGTGTGTACGTGTGTGTGTACGTGTACGTGTGTGTGTGTGTGTGTGTGTGTGTGTGTGTGTGTGTGTGTGTGTGTGTGTGTGTGTGTGTGTGTGTGTGTGTGTGTGTGTGTGTGTGTACGTGTGTGTGTGTGTGTGTGTGTGTGTGTGCGCGCGCGCGCGCGCCACAGTATATCCACAACATTATCATTTCGGCAATTGACAAGTAGCTCACATTTTTTTAATCGATTTCCAATAATAATGGTAATAAAGAAACAAATCTCCCAGTGGCGGATCCAGGCAAAAAATAATCGGGGGGGGGGGGGGGGAGTAGTATTTCATAGACGTAAATATAGAGGCTGTTTCCAAAAATGAATAATTAATATACACAATAAATTTTACATGGATATGAAGTTTTTTAGAGAACGGGGGGTGGTTAGGTTAGAATCACCCCGATCGCCCCCCCTGGATTTGCCACTGAAAGCTCCATCTCAGTAATTAACTACGCATCCTATATTGTATCCAATTCTGCAACAGTCTAACATTATTGGTTTTCTCTTTTTAGAAAATTCGTGTAATTTATTATCATCACTATTGATACAAACATGTTAAACCTAAAAAATAGTCATCAGTGTACATTTATGAAAAAAATAAAATATTTTCAGTTTACCTCGAGGGCTGAACTACATTTATGCAAATCGAAAAATTCAACAGATTTTTGTAATCCAATTATCCTTTTACAGTGAAAATAATATGTTTTATAATATACCCAAGTCTTAGAACATATTAATGGATGAGTTGATTTTAACCTAATATTAGTTTTTGGAAACTGCAAGCGATCATAACATCCAAAAACCATTCAATGTTGATTTATTTGGACACATTGCAATTTAAAAATACATTTTATGTTAAATATCTATTTAAAATGAGCTATGAAAAAAAAATAAGAATAAAATTAATTCTAACAATTAACAAAAAATACCAAATTTATAATATATTCAGTACCCAGCCAGTATTATAATCATCATAATTCAAAATTGTGAACCTGCATAAAATTAATAATATACAATAATTCACTTTGGTTAAATTAAAAAAAAAATTTACAGCCAATTACATTGTAAACATTATCTTATAAATTAATTTCATGGGAAACCTATTTCTTTTTTTTTTAACAAAGCTTATATTTACAATCTGTATTTAGAATGTTATACAATAGGTAAATTAATGAGCACCTGGTTATAAGATTATTTAAGTATAGTATAGCAATATTAAATTCTTAAAGTTCAAATTCAATATATTAAAAGAGACATTATTTTACAACTTAACAATTCATTTTTTTTAAACTAGAGACTGTCTTATTATTAAATATAACTATAATATAGTTATAATATAATATAGCTACTATATCGTGGGCTCAATTGTAAATAAATAATGATAATGATTTTCTTATTAAGTTTGATAATATGAATATACGATCTAACTCTTGCAGCTCTTATAACCCCTTTCCCTGACGATCATTGATCATTTATTGAGAATGAAAAGGATAAGGTAAAATTAGTTTAGATGGTTAACAGTTTTATTTGTATGTCATAAGAGTATTAATAATTATTATAATACAATAAAATGAAATTGTCGTAATTTGCTTCACTTTAAAATAATATTACTAATAAGTTTATCTAAATTTTTTAGGTAATATGTATCTCAAATCATTCATCAATGAAGTTCATTTTTCTTTTAGATAAGTTTAAAAAAATTATTAAAATGTATATGAAATTAACAAAAAAAAACATCAAGAAAGAAATCAACAAGTGTTAAATTCAAGCTAAAAATAGTTTTACAAAAAAATCATATTAAGTTTGTAATTTTTAACGAAAAATCTGTGTTAAATAGAATTATAAAATAATTGATAATGAAGTAAAATTATTATGTAAATAACTTTTATAATAGAAAATATTCAAAAATAATTCAGATAAGAAGGATTAAAAAGAGGGAAAATCGTGTTTATTCATATTTTGTGAAATAATGAGTTCATTATCAACCGGTACAACTATTTTTTTAATCTGCTCAACTTTTAACTTATTTGACAAAGCTTATTATGATAATTTTTGAAGCAAAACGTATTGAAAACTTTAAAATAAAACAAATATGCCAATACCATGAATGAGTAAGTTCTCAATAATAAGAACGAGTTTCGTGAGTAAATTTTCGCTAAAATACATCAATATTAATTATAGAGGAAAAACATTTCAAAACTATTAGACAAAAATCCATTAATTAGATAGGATTATTGGTATTATTTTTTAAAGCTATCATACTAAATAACTACATAAATCTTTTAAAATAATTTAATTAATTGCATTTTAATTACCTACTATTATTATCTCTTTTCAACCATGTTACTTGTTAGATTATAACCTACCTATAAATTTCGACACAGGGAAAAGATAGTTTAATAAATATTAAAAGTGACGGCGACGCTGTACAAGTATAAAAATGTTTTATCTGAGTCCGAAAATTGGTGTAAAATATTCGCAAAAATGTTTGACAAAATAATAAAAATAAAATATTTTGTAGTAGGTACCTACCGGCATTTAATTTTCCATAGAATGTAGATTTAAAATCTAATTAAAGGTTTCAAAAGGTGTTAAGTGAAAATGGAAATACTCAACAGACTGACATTGAACAACCCAGGTAATATGATAAAATAAAATAATAATTTTTATTATTTTTGCATATATAGCCGTGTAACGCAATAACAAATAGTCTATCTGATTCGGATTCAGTGGAAAAATATTTAGTTTTGATAAAAAATTAGGCATTATTTAATTTAATTTTAGATTCTGAGCGGAGCCATGAATGTATTGATTTTACCATGTGTGTTTTTATTTTATTTTACTTTATTTTTTTGTTTTTGATGTAACTTTTAAAAAAATGACATAGATACATGCAATTTTCACCAAATGTTTATATAAATATATTCAATCCACCATGCAATTTTCAAAAATGTTCGACTTAAATTGAACTATTCGTAGGCATATGCAATTTTCGATCATTATTAGTTTTTTTTTAAATTAATATCGATAGAAATTTATTTGTTGGGTAAAAGATCTTGAAAATTTAATACAAGGTTTTAAACATATTGTTTCAATATCAGTTGAGAAATAAAAGAAGTTCATAGTCACAATTTTTTTTTTTAATAAGCATTCAAAGTTTGAATTTTGACAAAATACATAAAAATCACGAAAATTCGCAAATTATTTTAAGCTAGAAAATTCTTTTTAAATCTAAGATTTGAAAATTTTTAATAATCTATATTATAGATTCTATAATATATCCTAGACAGATAAACCGTCTTCGCTTAGAATCGTTTTTCGTATACAATGATATAATATCATTGGATTCAAATTTAATTCCATCCATTACAGTAACCCACTTGTAACCTACTGTACAGCAGAGCGACATCTACGACTTACCAGCTTCTTTTAATTAAGGTCGCATAGCGGCCAACGGCTGGCTCATTATCTAGTTCATTGCACACACATATACATACAAATGCATATTGCATAGTGTTATATATATACATATGCTATATATGATATTAATTTGTTTATATCCCATCTATTACTTCCTCGCTATACATTCTCATTCCTGTGCGATTATATTCACAACATCTTTTATACGATAACTGATTAAAAACAACAGCGCGTCCTAGAAAACGAACTCGACATATGTATTGGCTCAGCTTGGATCGTCTTATCTGTTGTAAAAAAAGAGTAATCCATCAACACAAAACATTATAATTAAACACAAACACATTCAGTGAACGGTAACAAAGTTAACAACGTCAATATAATGATACTTAACAACAACGTCAATGTTTATTTTTAATTATTTTTGAGGACGAGTTAATAAACAGATTATCCCAAAAGTATATGATGAAACCATTGTTTTTAAAAAAAAAATTGTATAGGTACATATTTCAGTTTAATTTCTTTGGTACGTAAAAAATAAACAAAATAATAAGTGAGAAACATAAATAAAAACTTAAAATTAAATTTCTACATCAACAAATTTATCGCACATCATATTGTACGCTATTAGTATATTTAGGCAGTGAAATATTAGTTAACACTCAAAAATGTATAATATTATGATATGTACTCTGTGTTTGTGTAAAATAAATCTGTAATTATGGTAATAACTAATATTATATTATAAATGTTCCGTTAAAAAATATAATTTTCTTTCATAACCTATTCGAGTTAAACAGCCATCACATAAGACATGTATTATCCAACAAACATTACAACTTCAATTATATTTTAGTTGATAGAACGTTTATTAATTATTATTTACCCTCTAAAACTATATTTTAATTCATATAGAATGTAGATTATTTCCGCTATTATGCTGTAATTATTAATTTACGCATATAAACGCCCACACAGACAAATAGTAGTTTGTATTATGATCAACGATTAAGTAAATCTGGCGATTAAATATGATAATATGCAGTACCTGTAGAATACATTATAATTAAATGGTAAAAATGTTAAATTGAGGTGTTTGAAAGTCATTATTCGATATTTCAAAGTCAGATCCGTAGAGTCAAAAGTATGAACATCAAATCTACGTTGTATACAACTACTATTAAAAACTATTTACTCTTCTACAAATATCGTTAAAATTTTTGTCAAAGTGAAAATATGATTTTTACTAAAACTAAGGTGTTTTTTGTATTATTTTTTATTCGAACTACTTAAAAATAACTTTAACTTTTGTGCTGTTCTGGTATTAAGAAAACACACGCACGTTTATATTACATTTATATAAAAATCATTTATCGTGGAAAACTAGCACTCAAATGCAGTTCTAACGAAACCACCAAATTTGTGCATAATTATGTATGAGAGAACATTGGTGTCCTTGTGTTTTTAATTGTTGCACATAATCATTCCGAAAAAAAATTACCCAGTTAATATTAAATATTTGTAATTGTGTGTACAGAACAGAGGGCTAGACAGGAATAGTCTGCTAATCTACGTTTTACATTTCGTGTAACATCCGCTTAATACCTTAATTTTATTTTACATTTCAGTTGTACACGTCATAAGCGATTTTTGATATATATATAATATATATATATATATATAGCATTGATAATACAATTTATTATTGTAGTAGGTAGTGACCAAATATAGTTGTTTGGGTATGCCATGCCCGAGCGTTATCAATTGAAGGTTAAACCAAGACACAAAACAAAATCTGACTATGTATAATTGTATAAACCATTAAAACGATGAAATATTTTACAGCCTGTATACGTAGGTTGAGTAAAGGTACATCCCACGATAATTGGGGGCGCTTTGTTGCTCGTGGTTCATAATCCAATGACTATTTCGGGATCAGAACAACAACTATATTATGGTAGGTACCGTAAAATGTGATATTGTTGCATCCATCAAGAGCTGGCAGTATAGTGGACATTGTTCAATGCATATTATACTTACCAGGAACTCTTTACTCACGAATCACTTATATGATTATCACGTATTAGTCAAAGTCATCTAAAAAATTAGACCAAAACCATTCCAAATTAAAAACCAGAAATTATTTTAACCATTTTTAATGTACCCATCACAATGGTTTCATCTGTTTTCAATTTATATTCGTCCTTATTTTTAACTATTTGATAGCTGATTTATTATTGAGCGAGTATCATTTATACATTAAGGCACAAATTTATTGCGAATTTGGCGGAGAGGGAGTCAAAGATATAATTAAATAATTTTAGCATAGGATTTAGCTAAATAACTGGGATATTACAAACAATAATAGGGGGAATTTTTCTGATTATAGAGAGGATAACATATTAACATCCCTCAAGTACCCCTCTAATTGCACCCATACCGCATATATTTAAACATCAATAATAATCATCATAAAAAATGTATTTATTTTTTATACCTGCACCATGACGTAATCTTCTGCGTACCAATGATCCACAGTTTAAGAACCTCTATACACCATAAAATATAATATAATACCAGCTTCGACTGGTTAATCCACAGCCTCTTTTGCGTGCCACTGAAAATAAAAGCATCCCTTTGGATTCGTTTCGGTCGACGTCTTGTTCGAGACCGCTTATCATCACGCACGACCGAACCAAAAACAACGACCGAAATCGATATAACACGACAGGAATATTATCATGAAGACGCGTTTGTTGTGCGAGTTTTTTTTTGTGAGCACGGGTCAAGCACTAACGGTCGTTTCGACTACAGAGCATTAACAAGTAATCGAATACGAAGGCAAAGGCGTGGATCTAAATTCAAATGTGCTCGTAACATTATTGCTAAACCTCGTGTACGTCGAATCTATCTCAAAGACTGTCCGTTAATCGCAACCCAATATATTATTTTATAAGCGTTTACGGGGCTTAAGAAATTTAATATGTATATGAGAACATGTTTTACACGGCCCTCTGCGTTCTGCGCTGAAACATTTCTCGAAAAACCAATTATAAAACCTATTAAGAGCGGTGATGGATTTCAGACATTCGATAATAATAATATTGTTATACGTACTTATATGAATAAAATATATTGTAATAATTATATCATGCATCGAGCCCATGTATAGCGAGAGTTTTCGGTTCAACCCTCCTCCTGCAAAATTCAGTAGATATATAAAAAATAGGTATATATTTATGGCACTAAAATTATAATAATATACGTATTTTTAGTTTATGTATTAAAAATATTTTAACCCTCTCCACCCTTGAAAATTGAACCTGATAAATGCTTGTCATGAATCATGATGGTTTCGGATCACGAGAAAACCTAAGATCCATCTGGAGGACTGCCAGAAACCTGACTTCGAAACGTTGAATCGTGTTTGGTTTACGCGGGACGGCAATTTTTTAATGATAATAATATGTGGTAGTATATAATATAATGGTGGTGAGTCGTCCGATGGAGAACGATACTATCAATACCAAACTATATTATTATTTATTATGTGCATATTATTACAATGCACATCACGCATTTTCACGTGCTTCGTGTTATTTTTATATTTTGATACATATAATATATTATATTAAGCGCAAACGGGATTTTAAAAATGAAACGATACGAAGTCCTTGGAAATAACGAGTCACCAAAACGACACAATGAACGCGCTAATTATTCTTTCCTGTTAAGAGAATACTTAATCGTAACCTAGGTTATCCAAGAGAAATACTTGTAAACGAAGATCGATGTAATTATAGGTTTGACTCATTCAATACCCTTATACACCATTCCAACCAAATTTTAATTTTAAACACCAATACATCATGGCAAGTTATTTTGCTCATCTAATAACGTCAATAGCACTCAGAAATGTATTGAAAATTATAGCTCATATCAAATTTCCTGCAATCATACAAAATTCTATGAATTCAAATTGAAAAATATTTAGTATTTGAACACACTAACTGCATCACCCAACCATAAAAATAACAATAACCGTAATGCGTTCTCCTGAATTTTTCATCACATTTGCACTGATTTCACACGTAATCCAGATTGAGGACTTCTGCACTCTGCACTAAGTGTAGTTTCATCAGTTTCGTGTTAAAATTATTAAAATCAATTAAGCCAATAAGATTTTTTTTTATTAAAGAAATAACCCTCGGCAACTTGGCCAATAAGAATTTCAATATGTGAATTTTCAAACAATTATTTTTTTTATAACGTTAACAAATGATTAGTAAATGACATGATTACAAGATGTAAAATATTAAAATTCAAAATTTGTTGCTATCTGTAACTTTTGATACGTATAGGCAATGTTTTTTTTTTCAAATGTTATACCTACTTATAAAAGTTTTTCTAAATAAAAAACGTTATTAAAATTGATTGATCAATATTGAGATACATTGAATAGAAACGAAAAAGTTTCAGTATTATTTAGAACAACAAGACAATATTGCATGTACTACAGGGTATTACGTATAATATACATATAGCGCCTATATTAAAGTAAATCTAAATAGAAATATTTATATGCCATATACTTTAGGCATACTTCAACCAATAGCAACAATAGCCAAAGAATAATATAAGAACTTTTATGAATACAATTTTGAAAAATGTTATTAAATAATAACATAACCAAACCCGCTTCAATCTCACAAGACAAAGTTATTTTTGCAATACTTCAGGGTTACTTTTATCAAAGATTCAGACTTAAACAACTTGTAATTTAAGCTGCCACTCACCAAGTTAAATTTTATAATATATACACTATATACAGTATACAGTATACACATATGTAATTTTACTACGTTCTATTAAATATAGTTGTAAAATGTGTACTATATGGTTCATCCGTTATTATTTGAATAACCATATAAATAATAGTTGCTCTTATTTGCAAAAGATGTACGTCGAATAAATGGAGAATTTGGTTTAAAATAAATATACAATTGAGATCCCACTTTAATATGTAGGTAAAATATGTATTATAATGTTCCCAAATAAATTTTTAATAATTAGAATTATTATTTTACTGTATAACTCAAAATTAACTCATACAAAATAAATATATAATGTGTAATTTAAAATAATTTATTCAATATTTTCTAATATAACAACTACCTATTAAAAATTCAATAATTGCCTGTCAACACCGGAAATTGAGTAAAGATAATAGGCACGATAATCTAATAGAAAATAATATTTTTTACATCGAAACTGTGTTTATATAGTTGATAAAAGTTAACCCATTAAAATAAACTACCTATATACCTATACTACATTTTGTGAAACACGATACGAGCACATAACGTCTTTTTCGAATATCGAATTTGAGCGATGTTTACAATACTAAAAAATAAATGTATATTATATATTATATTACGAGTACCGAGCATAAAAATAGCCAAAACTTTTTATTGAGTGGGTTTTCGTTGAACCATTAAATCAACTTTATAGTTTATAACAGGTTATTAAGAGGACGCCCGCATGTGTTGTCTCCGTCTTACAAGTGCGTAACATAGCAAAATCTGTTTAGCGCGGGACAACTATTCTCTCTCAATATTTATAATAGAATTTTCAAAATTTCACAACGCATAGGTAAAAACTTTATCTGTGTGTGTTGTTATTTTTTTGATAGCACAAACCAATAATTTTAAATAATTTAATGAAAAAATAAAAAAATAAATGTATTTTCTTAAGCTTATAACTTTAATTATATTTATGTTATCAAAAAAATAACGACGCTATGATACAGATAAAGTTCTTATCTACGCGTTGTGAAATTTTGAAAATTATATTATAAATTTTGTTATGTTATACGTTTGTAAGACGGAGACAACACATGCGGGTGTGGCGTCCTCTTAAATTATTTTCAATATCTTATTTCTTATTAACAATACAACCTTTACAACATCGGTCCATTTAAGTAAATATAAATTGACAAATAACATTAAAACAATTTTGGAAATCGTAAAAAAAAAATATTGAATGAAATATATTTTAATTATTTTTTTACTAAGAGGTTTCTGTCTTTAGGTAAAACGTAATAATAATTTACTTCATGAAAATTGTTTCGTTGTTATACATGAATGTTCAAAATCTTAATTTCTTCAATTTAAAGGAGCAAAATTCTTAAAAGGTTAGAGGTTCTAATATATTTGCTATATTCTATTTGTTATATTATGCTCATATATATTTATAATTTATTAATATATTGATTATTAAACAAATAATACTATCGTTTAAATAACGGTGTAAATTATTAAAATTTAGTGCCATATGAGATTCAAAAACAAACTTCTGGAATGTCACGAGATATTTTCAATGGTATAGAAGAATGTAAAAATTCTATATTTTCAAGCTCTACACACCTATACTGCAAGTGGAAAAACTATAATTTTAACGAGAAGATACTGATTATTGAGACCCAGAACGAGATCTCATTGAAATTATTTCGATGCAAAATCCAAAAACGGATCTCGTGGCAATATTGGGAAGTAAACAAAAAAAATGTCGAAATTGAATTGTTAAAGTATTTACATAATAAAAATAAAATAATACATACTTTATCCAGAAAATATATAGGCCATAGAATAACTAGATGTTTCATACAATTACTGCAGATGGTGAGTTTTTATATAAATCATTTATATAATTACTTAATTAAAGTAGGTACAAAACAAACATTATTATTAGGTACTTGATGTACAAATTATTAACATGCTATAGTATAGTAAAATAAATATTTAAAAAAATTGAATTGTTCAATAATATAAAATAATATAAAAATATAATACTTTTGTTGAAGCTAATAATCTATGTAGTTGATGCTTAACCAATAAAAAATAATAATGATTACCTATTAGATTTATTAACAATATACAATTACAAAATGGGTATCAGATCTACCAAACAATATACGTGGAAACCGTTATGAAACATAATAATGTAATAAACAATTAATAGTTTTTGATTCTATATCTAATAATATAATATTAAATATTAGTACGAGTAGGTAGATAATATTAGTACGGGTCACTACTCACTTTTATAAATCGTTTATTTTTAAACATTTTGAAATATAATTTAAAACCACTTAAATTACATTTTTGACATTTTTTTTTTTAATTCAGAAAAACAATTTGCAATCTGTACACAATAATTAAAATAAGCAAATTAGATAAAAAAAAAAAATAAAGTAACATGAATATCGTGATGAGGAAGAAGCCCAATGGTAACACCTCCTTTACTAATTTAATAGGTCTCTAACACCATTTACGCGTTACTCTGCGTGGTAGGTTTTTTGGAAAGGTGAAAGTGGACATGTGTGATATTAAAGTATTGCAATGCGTACTTTTTGACATTTGTATTGTTTTGAAAAATGAGTAAATTTATTTAAATTATTATTTATCAATACAAAGTTAATCCAGGAGGCATTTTGAATTGCAAAATACACTATTTTACGAAATTTGATACATGTAAGTAGGTACATTAAAAAACCTTTATATATAACCAAACTACGACAAGTGTAAAACTATTACTACTCTGGGTTCCACTACTTTCAATTAATATAAAATTTTTAAAATTGTTTGTAAGAATATTCGGTAAAGAAACTATACAAGTCGACGCAATCTCATCGTATATACGACATTTGATGATCAATAGTATGAAATTAAATCATGATGAAAAATACATTATTATTATTAAATACCATATTAAATTGTGTATAACATTTTTTATCGCTTTCATTTGTAATAGAGTATGGACCAAGTAGGTACTTAGGTATTTTATGAAATAACTCCATTTAATGCGCCAACATACCTATATAAACAATCAATTGCAGTTAAATATGTTAAAATTAAAATAGTGTATAATTCCAGCAACAAGTTATGAACGAAGCTCACAAATGTTCAACAAGGAAAAAATAAATTTCGTTTTCGATTATACGAGTAATTGTATTATTATTTTCACAGTGATGGATATAACAATAACGTGCAACGAACAATAGGGGTCTGTGGGTTGTTTTCTTTTATCTCTGGCATTGATTAAGCGTTTTGCTAAGTAGAGCCGTATAACATAATTATATTTTATGAAACTTTTTCCACTTTTCGAGCGGAGAAAAACATCTATTATTGGTCTAATGAGTAATGTTAACCAGCATGTGCTTAGTCTTGGTATTGTAGTTGTCAGCAAATGTTTTCGCCGAATCTTACCAAATCATCAAGATACTAGTTGAGTGGTGTTAGAGAAAATAAATGTGTATCATATTGTTGTAACAATTACGTTTTACGTAGGTAACTTTAATAACGACTATGTTTTTTTTAGCGATGAGAGGGAATGAGTGCGAATTTTGTACTACTAGCCGTCGACCGACTGCTTTTCATCTATCCTCGTAAACTACGGGCTCACGATAAATCATGTTTTCACGTTGTCCCGGAAAACCCAGTCCACTCGGTATTTTATCCCCGATACGACGCAGGATTGAATAATGGGAAGAGGGGGTGTTTTGAAAAAAAAATTATAAAATAGATACATCAATAATTACTAATTAGCAAATAGTATTATAACATATTTATATGTATTATTAATTTTGTAAGTGAATATATTAAAAGTTATGCTTTATTACAAATAAGATTATAAAATATTATATAGGTAATACCTATAGGTAATAGATCAAAAATGAATAACACCATTTTTTCGGTCACGGTTGGGTGGGGGGTTGAACCCCCAACCTCCTCCCTTTGAGCACGGGTCTGCGCTATACAATACCTATATTAATATAGCATATTACGCAGGTCATAAATAGAACAAAAACGGTACAAACTGCAGCTGTTTTAGGGGAAGGAGAGGGATATTATCGAGAACGCGTTATACGAAATTAGCACTACAGCCTCCAGAATTGCACAGCTGGCTCTAGTACGTGGACAGTAGGGATTTGTACACCATTCTCTCACGACGCTCACTGTTTATTTTTCACCTCAAAATTCATAGGTAATATTTGCATCATGTCATTATTGTATATATATTATGTTACCGGAAAAGTTGACATTTAGTCAGTGTTATCAATGGCTAGTCTATAACGATAATGCCTGATTTAGTAAGAAATTAACATCAATAACTAATCATTGATGGCAATTTCTAATAAATGAAGGCATTGATGATAATATTAAAAATACCTAATTAATTAATCTAAATCTTTATTCTTACAAGGCAAACGTACTTACGAACATTCTTTTAATCTTTTGAACATTTTCGTAGATAGCGTAATTTTAGATTGTTTTATTTCTTCAATTCGTTCACAAAATTCATCATTATTCAAAAAAAAAATTGGTGTCGTTTCGTTTAGATTCAATTAAAAATAGAATTGCGTTGTCAAATTTATGCGCATTTCATTTAAATCGATTTTTAAACAGATTATATTAAACACACTATTATTACACATTGCTATTCACTATTTCAAACAGTACTGTGCAGTTACTTGCGGGATGTGTCCATTATGATACCAGCTTATAGAACAATAATTTTTCATTTGTCAATTTTATTATAACTTATAACTTATAAGCAATAAAAACGATAACATATAACCGGGTTTACCATAATATACATATTATACTAATAGTATGGATAGCCGCATGTTCCATAATCAGATTGATCACCGATAAAGCGGTCCTAATATTTGTTTCGATGCGGATTTATAACATTGCTTAACATTTCCAGCCATTGTCAACAATGACTAGGATATACCGACAATTCCTGAATTGTCATCTTTTCCGGTAACGTATACATTACATTTTACTCTTTTCAAACTGGTAGTATGAAGTATGACGAACAGTGCCGTTAGGACATGTTTTCGATGAAGCAAATAGTAGCTTAAAATGAAAATACATTTTCGAGCAATAATTACGTTTTTCAAGTGTATAATAATACGATAGTCACTATAAACTGTAACAGTGAATAATTATAATAAAATAATACTGCTATATTCCATTTTGATATTTTTGAATAATTGTTTGGAGTGTTTGGACATAATAGGTCAAATTAAAACTAGAATATTGAAACACGAAAAATTAAATATTATCACGCATATTTTTAGATATGGATTATGAGAGTGTATTGTTCTGATTAAAATACACGTTCCGGCGATGTTTCTTTTTATATTAAACTAGTATACATTATTGAAATTGTTTATTCTAATAATAATAATATATAATTATATAATCTTGATATTTTATTTAAATCATCATTATTTATTAAAATTATTTTCCTTTTTCAAAATGCCATTAAACTTTCATTAATAGTATTAATAACCCTATTTAGTATTAATAATATATTATTAATCAATAATATTCATAATAATACTAAAATTATTCATTCATATCCTTATTCAAACTTGAAGGATTTTTTTACTTTACAAATGTTTTGTTCCAACCGACTCTTTTGATTTAATTTTAGACAAGGATGACATAAAAAAATAATTCCAATTAATTTTAATAAATAATAATGTCACAAAGATAACTAAAGGAAAAAAAATAATATTACGATAAAATTATATCAATTGCGTACTTGTCATTTTCATATTAATAATTACTTATTGATTGATTATAAGGGTAGTGACAGTGGTGCTGATATTTTAATTACGTTAAATATAATATATCGGTACTGACTTAAATTTAATCATAATGACGATAATTAAAAAAAAGTATAAGTTACTAATGAATAAATTTAAAAAATTGATAGATCTACAACAACAATTTACAATATCTGTTAACTAAATATAGTTGTATTATATCCATATCAACACATTTCTAATGTCACATAGTATTTTACCCATGTAAATAAAATAAAATATAATTTATCAATTAACTACACTACTAAAAAGTAAAAGTCTAATATTTAATGAGTTAATATTTACTCAGTTTGCATGAAACTATATCCTTATTACTATCGTAAAATTTACCTACAAAATATGAATTCCCACAGCAAAATTGAAGTATTTAAAATATGCGATTCATTACTAAGCTTTAAACTATTATACACACATAATAGTATAATACATATTGAAAACCTTAATATTAAGCTACTTAAATATTTTTATTTGAAATTAAAATATTTATTTTTGAATTTTAAAACTATGGTTCAACTGTAACTATAATTAAGTCTGTTGCAGTGTTGCGTAAAAATATTTTTAAGTGAAACTGACATTTTAAAAATTATTTATAAATAACCAAATAATTGTTAAAAATTAAAATAAATTTGATTCACACTTATCTTATAGTCTTTTACATGTTTGAAAATTTTAAATATAATTTTTCCCCGTATTTTTTATTTTTATCAATTCAAAACATCCTCGAAATGAATATTACAGCACTCTTAGTAGCTATATACCTAAGACACTTAGATAATATAAATTCCCAAACGTTATATAATTAGTTGACTGTTTAGGGTCAAATGGGGTAATTGTAAATAAATATTGTTACTTTTTAATATTTTTTTTATTTTCTAAATTATAATTAACAATACATTTTCTTTCTCATCAAAACCATTCATAAACATATCCTAGGCTTATAAAATCTCCTACACAAGACCAGAATATTAAATCACTTAAGAAAAAAAAAAAAATTTACATATGCCCCATTCATTTACATTTGCCCCATTTATTTGGGGTAAATGTAAACAACGATTTCACGTTATAAGAGTGAAATAGAATCTGGATCTGGGGCATATGTAAACAACCTGTATTACCTTTTATTTAACGTTTTGATAGACCCAATACACACAAATTTACATTAGCCCCAAATATTATACTTTGACGTTCATACCTTCATGTTATTAATATGAAATACATTAAAAATGATTGGTTAATTTCTTATGATTATTATTTACAAATGCCCCGATTTACAATTACCCCATTTGACCCTAAATCTAATATATAAAAATCTCGTGTCACAATGTTTGTTACCAAACTCCTCCGAAACGGCTGGACCGATTTTGATGAAATTTGTTGTGTATATTAAGTAGGTCTCAGAGAGTGATGTAAACTATTTTTCACAACCCTATTTTTATTTTAAAGGGTGGCTCATACAGGGATTTTTTTAACCTATGACAACTTTGCCGTTGGCTACCAAACATATTAAATTATTATTATTATTATTATTTTTATTTTTTATATTTAATCGCTGTTTCATATATTTAATCAATGGCCACACTGACCGATCGACCACCGTTGTCGCCGCTGTCATCTGACGTATTTCCATAGATATAAATATAAATTAATTAATTTAGTTTAATATGAACTTTAATTGTATCGATTTGTGTATTTTGTACAATGCCAGCGTCTTGCAAGGGGTCTGATTTGGCCCGTCGAACGACCAAAAGTACAAGCATGCGAGATAGAAGAGCACAAAGAAGAGACGTACAAATCCAACCGAACAATGAAAATGTACGTGTGAACATGGTGCGATTGAGTGAAGCACAACCTGAACAAAATTAAATAAGACGATTAGAAGCACGTCAATTCGTAGTTGACACACGCAGAGCAAATGACCGACAACGCCAACAAGTACATAGAGCATTTTACATCCAATCCATTCCTTCGTCTAGCATTCGAGAATGGGCCCGATATTCAATATTACGCTCATTCGAAAGTAGAGATTAGTGCTATGGACAAGGAATGTCCGCATTGTAATGCGCTGAAGTTCAAAAATGAGCCAGCCGGTATGTGTTGCGCGTCAGGAAAAGTGCAACTACCGGAAATTGAAACACCACCTGAACCATTGAACGGTTTACTTATCGGTACGGATCCAGATTCTAACCTGTTCCTGAAGTCGAACATTCAATTCATGTTTCCAAATGACATCGTTCGGAGCAACAGAAATAGTTAAAAATAATGCTGCAAATGGTCAACAATTTAATTCAACATTCAATATCAAAGGCCAAGTTTATCATAGAGTGGGCTCATTGCTACCAATGCCAAACGAACCACATACATTTTTACAAATTTACTTTATGGGCGGTGAGGACTCCGAAAGCGCACTTGCCAATCGTGTAGATGCACGTTGTAGTTACAATAACCTTAATTCACCTTTTGCCAGACGCATCGTCGGTGATCTGGACGCTTTATTGAATGAGCACAATGAATTGTTGAAATTATTCAAATCACACATGCACAAATTACAATGTGACAATCACGCAATTGTCATCAATCCTGATAAAACACCAGCTGGAGAGCACATTCGTAGATTCAACGCACCTGTAGTTGACGACGTTGCTGGAATCATGGTTGGCGACCGTACAGCTACACGAGAAATCTTGATTGGAAGAAGAAATAACAATATTGAGTTCATTGCCGAATGCCGATACAGACCGTTCATACGAGTCGTATGATACGACGCTCTCCAATATCCGCTAATGTTCTGGAAGGGACAAGACGGATATTGCATAAATATTAAACAACGGGATCCCGTAACAGGTACTTCATTCATTGTGAACATCATTACTTAATTTAAATTAATATTTATGAATATATTATTACAGGAGACGAAACAATCAAGAACGTTAGCTCGAAAGCTTATTATGCGTCTCGTATGATGATTAGACGCGGTCAGGACAACGTCATTCTACGGTGTCGCGAGCTTTGCCAACAATTCATGGTCGACATGTACGTGAAGATAAAGAGCGAACGACTACGATATTTACGATATAATCAACAAAAGCTGCGTGCGGAGGAATACATTCACTTGCGAGACGCTATTCTGTGCAACGCCGACACCATCGAAGTTGATAACTCTATCATTCTACTTAGATCTGGGCACACCGTGTTTTTCACACGGACAATTATACGTGGCATGTTCTCGCGTGGGTAAACCATCCAGATTGTTTGTGTTGGCTAAAGGTGGATGTACTAAAAATATCGTACACTCCATCGCACTAAGAGACTGACAATATTTTTTTTTAATTCATATAATTTATGATAGAGATGTAATTTTAAATTTATTAGTTAAGATATAAAAAATACAATGAATTCAAAAAAATTAATATTTGGTGTTTTGTTATTTTTATGGGCCGTCATCTTTCACAGTGCTCCATTCATCTCTCAGTCATATATATACCAGTATACGACATTCCCACAAACTTACAAAAAAAAACATACCTACATCATTGTAAAATCAATATATTCATCACTTCGTTCAGAATCTAAAATAGTTTAAAATTTATATAATTTATAAAAATATATTTGTTTATGTTATCAATAAAGAACTTTGTAATTTACTCATTCATTGCAGACTATGTTCTATCCTTAATCCCGAGGGTTATTAATTATTATTAATGACATTATATGAATATTAATTTGACATTCTCAATAGTTTACTATACGCTATGATCTCCAAAACCACTAATAAACTACAAATAAAAAAAAATTATCTTCTCATAGGTACATAATAACTAATAAGTAATAAGTAATAACACTATACACGGCCTACGAAAATGCCAAAAAACAAACTAATACGCGGGCAACGCCGTGTCGGGACAGCTAGTTATTATATAATTAAAACCTCTTTATAACAGAATTGTTTGAGACCAACTAATTTTTCTGCTATAAAAGAGTTTTCGTTATAAGATTGAAATATAAGGAACATTTATTATTCTCCGTTTTAAGGAGATTTCCGTAATTTAGTGGGTTATAAGTTTAACTGTATTTTTTATGTTTCTCAAAGCTCAGTATATGCTCAATGATAGACAAGGATACACTGTACAGTAGGTACATAAAATGAAAAATGTGTTTTATAATATTTATATAGTTTACTTTATATGAAACTGTAATAAACATGTAACTAACAACAAAAGTTGAATTTATTTTTACTAACATATTATTAACTAGGTAATGTTCCATAGGTACTTTTACAGCTCAAGCAGTCACACAGATTATACAGGGTGATTCTTTTATCAAATAACACTCATTATTTCAAAAACTATTGACTTTTTTCAAATTTGTAGATCCATCTTGTTATAGAACTATATATTTTTTAAATATTTTCACCCTTATATTTATCAGGTAAACCATTATTAACTTTTTATTTTTAAATGACAACCTATACTTAAAATTTCGTAAACTAAAAAGGCTATTTTTTTCAATGAATTTTCACGTTTAGATTTTCATTTTTCGTTAATCCGTTTACAAGATAAAGCCTCCCAAAGTTGGGTGGTTTTGGGTGGTGTTTGAGTGTTATAGGTGTATGTTATAGGTGTACGTTAGGTGGTATTTACAAACAAACACCATATAAGTGTTGTTTGATAAAAGAATCGCCCTGTATAATAATTAAGACTTAAGCAATTTAAAATTTAAAACATACTAAAAGTACTGAAAAAAATTTTTCTATGCCCTATACTAAGTATGATAAATAATAAATAAATCTTCACTAACGTATTAATAAAAAAAAGTTTTTAATAAAATACAATTCAGTGTTTTATAATTATAATTATCTTAGAACCCAAAAAAATTCAATAGTTATGTTTTTTTTAATTACAAGTTATTTAAATTATTTAAAACATCAAAGTAGGTTGACATAATCTAGACGATTTTGCGAGCGTTGTCATCTGGTTTAGAACTTTAGAAGCCATAGTATACGTAATATAAAATAACTTTATATACAGATAAAATAATACCATGTATATATTATAATTTGCACAATACATTTAACTGTGTGAATATACCGTCGATCTTCCAAAAAATTCGAATTAATTTGGTTAAAATATTATTTGAAAAATGTATCAATGAAATAAAACAATTTCTATACAAAATTATTGTTAATACTTTAACTTTGTATATATATCAAAATTGTTATAAATATATTATTTTGTGCTTTAAACATAATAATTAACACTCTAATACTAAATACCAAACGTAAAAATTAAGTAATATACATGATATATGTGGGAAAATTCTAAATTATGAAAATTACCTAATTAAGAACATGATTTAATTATTATAATGTCTACCTATGTATTCAAAGTATATAATATTGGACATACATTAACTGTGGTTTATTTAAAAAATATTTATTACATAAGAGACATCATCTATTTACTTAATATAATAATATAGGCAGTATTAGTAAATTGTAGATTTTGGTTGCATTTATAGATTCAATCTTTTTCAGAAAAAAAAATGGGTTCATATGACCCACTTTACATATGTATTCTAAAATATTTTCTCATTAGTCTGAGTGACAAAAAAATAAATTGAAAATGTTAAAAAGAATGACACTTTACGAACATTCTTGGAAAAAGCGTGTCTCGATATATATGTTTTATATGTTGATTTAAGTTACAAAAAATAAGTTCTCTACAAAGTAATGCAATATTAAAATATAGATATATTTTAATATTTTTTAATCAAATTTTTATTTTTCACTAGTTAATTATGTTATCCAATTATTCATTAGGTAAAATTAAAAGTGAACTTAAGTTTTCACTCCAGGCCATATCCCTAGCTGATATGCAACTGAATAAGTGCAATGTACCAGTCTACGTGATATTTGTTTATGCTTAGAAAATTAGTTGTAATACTGAATCAGATGAAATAATATGTTCCTGAGATTCCTCCAAATTTATATTTTTAGATTTTGGATACGAAATTATCAGTGTGAACTATATGCAGGTACCTAGTACTATGTTTTATTACGAAGTTAATGTTGAACATTAAGAAATTGTGACATAAATAAAATAAAGTTATTTTTTAAATATTTTCAGTTATTTGTAAGTCTCGATAACAATGACTTGATGGTTAACACTTAGAAGTCAATATGTTAGTGAATTAAGCTACTATAAATTGATTGACTTACTATATTTTAACATGAATAGGGAAAAGTCAGCCAAAAGTAGTTAACTATAACTTATAAGTAAATGCAATTTCTATCAGAAATGCCTATATCTGTACTTAATTTTAAAATAAACTCTGGTCAATCTAGAACATAAATTGTTGATCGTAAATAAACGCTTAAATTCTACTTTATTAATCATTACCACTAATAAGTTATTGAATAATAAATTAGTTGGTACTTCATGTATGGTATACTTCTAATAAAATCTAAATAACACCACAACTCTGTATTTTATTTATATATATATAAATAAATTATAATATATATATATATATAATTTATTATGTAAATAAAACGGTAAACCATTTTCTTGATATTACCTACTTCAATTTTAGACTAGAATCAAATACGAAAATAAATTTATTCAAAATTCGTAATAAAAAGATAATTTATTGATGTGATATGTGTATTCATCAACATGTATCATAAATATAGAATAGTAAGTCAATTTCATTATATAGACATATATTATTAGGTAAACACAATATAAATAAATTTAAAAAATAATGAAAACTGTCTATTTTTATTTTTTATTTTATTTAGTTTGTGTGGAGTCCATGACATCTTATATATATATTTACTTACTATGAAATACAGTGTTTTTTTACACACTTAACTCAACACTATAGCAAGAAGAAAAATTGCATAGGCAATATATCTCAAGTAAGAATATTTTTTGATCTATTCTTATAAAATAGTAATATAGTGATAACTTTACCTATACCTATATCTATTATACGCATTATGTTAATTATTGAAAATAACGAAATACCTGGGTAATTAAATTTGTTCTCACGTTTTACGTTATTTTTCTAAAAATAAGAATTAGCAAGCGTGAACGAAAAGAATAATATATAATACCATTGTATGACACAAAAATATATGAGTTTATTTTACTAGAGTACTTAACTAATTCAACTCTGGTATCTCCACTAGTATTTTACTTAACCTGCTTTAAAATTACTATCTCTTGTAAATGCTACTTATCAACTAATTGGGTTAAGTCAGCTAGCTTCACAATTTGGTAAGTGTAATAAATTTATGTGAACTTTTTTTCAATGAGGCTATATAATACTGTAATAGGTAGATAAAAAGTTGAAATGATTAAAATATGAATGTAAACAACAAAAATGTAATTCATCGCTTTTAAATACTAACTACAAACACAGTTCGTCAATTTTACTATCTTAAATTCAGTTAAACTAATTTGTTTTCTAAGATTATCTTAATTTGATTAATATATCTCGTTGAAATATTTAATACGAACCTTGAAATAATAAAACGACTGAAAATAAATATGTATAGGTATTATGTTCAAGTATCAACTGACAAAAAAAGTAACGGTTTAAACAATCTTCATAATTATTAATCAATATTTGTTGTTGTATTTTCATTATTTGTGGTGTTTATAACTCCCTAACCTTTTTCCTTTTCTTTTACTAAATAAAATATAAATCTTATAACCTTGTGAAATAATTTTAGTAGGCAGCTGAATATGAACTACGATATTATCAATTTAACGAAATCTTAAAAATAATATAAGCCAATACAACTCGGTACAATAAATTACTCGATTACTAGATAAGTAATTATGCTTCATCTTTCCTCAATTCTTGAACTGTATCATATCATTTTCAGATTAACCATATTGCAGAAATACACGTGATTTTGTATATTATAACATTCGACACAATGAATAGATAAAATAATTATAATTATAATAATAATTATATTATAAGTTACTTCATAGCTAGATTAAATGTGTGTAAATAGTTAACCTAAAAGCTAAATAAAAAATGTTAATTATCAATTGTTATTGAATTTATTTTATTGGTGTATAGAGTTTTTGAACTATAGGTATATAATACTGCATATACAATACAATTATAATATTCTATAATCAAATAGCATGTTTATCATTTCATTAATTCTAGTAACGTCCGTAAAACTTCAATTTAAAAATTGAAAATAATATAAATTAATTTTTACTTGTTAAACTACCAGAATATCTAACTTAATAAACCAATTCAATGATCTTATAATGAAATAATATTATATCTACTAGTATATGTAATATCTATATTAATTGCCAAGTTAATGTTAGTAGGTATACCTACCTATAGTATTGTATGTATCTTTATGTATGAATATATTAGTGTTATTTTTATTTTGAACTCCAAAAACACAGCCATAAGCTTTAGTGAGTATACCAACCTGGTAATTTATGAGTGTAACTATATTATACAAAACTTTTGTTTTTGACTATTGGTTAATAAATGAAATTTAAAATTTAGAAAAAAAAACATATGATTCAACAGAAGTATATTGTGTGGTAAGAAACAATAACTTATACATTATTTATTCGGTAGTATAGTTCATACATTTCAATTCCTCCAGTCAAAAAATTTAAAACAAATATAAATAAACCTACCTAGATACACAATTTTGTTATCTTCAAAATTAACCATCATTTAAATCATTGCTCCCTTAGACAGTTAAACTACAACATAATATACTATATTATATTAATATTATATCTAATCATGATCATTGTTAAAACGAAATTTAAAAAAAATTAATTTATCGAATTCTAAACACAGAACAATGTAATTTAATTTAGTAATTATACTTAAGTTTAATTTCATATATATAACATATTATTAAGACATTAACATGTTAAGCTACAATTAATCTTTACAAATTATTTTAACTATTAAAACAATCAACCATACAATAGTGGCCTAATTTGCCTATTAAAATATTGATTAACAACAAAACTTTAATGTAAGGTAAAGTATAACAGCATTTCAAAAATAATAAATAAAAAAATTTATTTGTGTTTATTGTATTTTTTATTATAAACTAAAATAGTATTTTAAATAGCTTGTACATACTTTAGTGTATTTATTGGGTAATTAACTCAACATTTTGCTTTAAATTAGCTTAAATATCAAGACCTACTTAGGAAGAAGGAATAATCAAAGGGAAACATCAAAGAGCTAAAAATACATTGTGATTACTTATGACTTATGGCTGCAAAAGCAACCGTTTTTGATGTAAATCTTAACGATTACAACTTAAAAGTAAATTTGTAGACGTTTTATTTTCAAAAGAAACAGTTTTAGTCAACAAAATGAAAATTTTTATGTTTTTTACAACAAAAATTTGTTCACCTCGATACATAAAAAATATGTTTTAAAATTTCATTTAAATTTACATTAAAAACCTTTTTCAAGCGTACCTGAATACAAAATACTTGAAAAGAAAATTAATTTAATATTGTACATAGCAGATACATTGATACATATATGAATGGAAATAATGTGATAATTAATACATTTATCAGAAATGCAATGAAATCAAACTTTTTAACAGGTAAGTATTCGGCTTTTACTGATTTTTAATTTTAACCCACTCATAAATATAAAACAATTATATTTTATTTACAAGCCAAACTATCATCGTGAATAATCAATAGAATAATTTTGTATGATTATGTATAAAACATAATATTATAATAAAATAGCATTCTATAGTAAGTATATATGTGCATAAGGAGATGCACTGGATTTCTGCAATACGCAACACATAATAGGTACATACATAACTGTATAGGCAGGTATGAGCTAAAACATTTGTCAAAACGCATCGTGGTCGAGGATGAAAAAAACGAAACCAACAAGTCTCGAATAAAACGAATAAACTAGTGTAGGTTCACGTACGATTAATTACATGCGTAGATTTGCACACGTGTACGCCTGCCGTAGCGGATGGCCGACGTTCGGGTTTAAGGACGATGTATGAATGAACACAAAAAAAAAAATTAAATTAAAAAATACCAAACCAAACGAAAAGTGAACGGCTTACCTGTGCAACAGTGGCGGCGGTAAGTGCGTCTCACGTGAATCTATCTGCGGCGGAGTGGGAGCGAACGGCAGTGGCGAGCTGCAGTGGTGGCGGCGGCGGCGGCGGTGACGAAGGTGAACGATGATGATAATAATATTATTATATTAATAATAAAAATTTAATTCGATAAAAAAAAAAAAAAACACGAATCACGCGGTACAAACGAATATTATAATACACTATATAGGTACACCTTATAATAATAATAAAATTGAAAACCACCGAAAGACAAACGATTCGCCTAAAACATTATACTATAGTATCTATATTACAATAATGTTATCTTATTAACAATACATAATAATAAAATGTAATATAATAAAGAAGAGAGGCGCTGGCTGGCGCGCGTGTAACTTATATGATATCAATCTATTTATTTCGCTCGTTACGTGCCTCGAATTCGACGACTACCGACAAAGTTGATCAGTTATCGGCGGCGGCGGCAGCACACGACGTGAATACACACGCGCGCACACACACACGCGGTCGCAAGTACACTCTTTTACGCGCTCGGAGAGAGACTCGACGGCGACGCGCGACGACGATTGTCCTTACCGTCGCGCGGGCGAATATTGTCTCGCGTTGTGGCGGTGAGCAATCGTCGGCGACAGGTGGTCCGCGCGCGCCAAGAGAGAAATGCCGCCGCCGCCGCGCCGCGCCGCCTGTCATGCGCTCGACGAAACGCAGTGCGAGTTGTATGGTAGGTAGGTACATAATAATAATAATGTATTGCAGCCACCACGCTCTGCGCCACAGTAATTTTAATAAATATTATAATAACATTATTATTACCTATTATATTCCGTTATTATGTAGTTTTTTCGAGGCCGACGGAATACATCGAACTTAACCTTATAATAATATATGAATATTAATATTAATAAATGATATTTCTATTACTTGAAAATCGCAAAAATCTCTTAAACCCAAACTGTAAAATCTGAATATTATAATCATTTTTTATCACGTTTATCAGCAAATTTATACGTACGTTTTCGGTGGGATTTATATAACTTGGACAACCAATAATATTGTATAGACATCATTTATTCGTTTAAAGCATGCATGATTTAATAGTTATAATAAAATATATCCCTTTGGAATTTGTGCTTTTGGACATTTGAAATTTTTAACATATACTTATGTACACGATAATATATTTTTAAAACATTTAAATTTAATAAATTTTACATTGCTATTGCTTATTTATAGCACGAATTAATTCATATCATTCTAAACGGAAGGCGGTATTGAAGACAAACAAATTAATAACAATAATTGTTACCTACTATCTGAAAAGATATAATTAATATTATGAAGTATGTCCCAAAAGTTCCATTTCTCATAGGCAAACAAATTTAATATATTATTTAATTATTTTTTTTTATTTTACAGTAATTAGTACCTATATAAATTCGATAATACAAGATTCAAATCTTTCTTTGTCAAAAATTTTAAATTTTATATATATAATTGTATATATATAACATTATACTATAACTATGCTTATTTTTTGCAATTAGAATGAATTATTCCTAGGAACACCATTGTTGGAATCCCCAAGAAAACGTGGGAATTCGTGGAAATCATAAAGCAGAATTATGTTTAGTGCTAAATAATTATAAATTTAATTTCAATATTCAATTTCAAAAGCACTTAAATCGCTTCCAATATAAAAACAAAAAACATTAGGTTTCAATCGGGAATAATGTACACATGTTTTGTTTGTCCTACTAGAGTACTCAACAAAAGTACTAAACAAAATTGACTTTTAATTACATTGATATAAGAAAAAATAAATAAATAATAAATGAGCATTACACATTATTCAGTGTTCACCAATAAAAGATTTTTCAAAATTATCATTTTATAAAATCATTGTAGTAATTTTAAATCTTTCTTGACTGTAATAAATAAGAAAATAATAATTAATAAGATAACAATTTAAACACAACAACTATTTTATTACTAAAAGTAAGGACTTTTAATAATAATTAAATATTAAATGTATAAGATAAATCAGCTTTTTTTTATTTATTTAATTTTTTAAACACTCGAAATCTCGTTGTTAAATATAAGTAAATAAACAGGATGAAAACGGGAGATACCACAATATCCAATAATTACTTTTCTAGAAATCAAAATATGTTTAATACGAATTTATAACAATTATTATAAATTATAATTCTGGGACATATCAAAATCCCATTATTTAGGCATCACGACAAACTTTAAAAACTTAGACATCTTGAGTCATTATACGATTCAATGGTAATAAATTGTTATAGTAACACCTAAAATACAAGCTAGTTAAAGTAAAATACTAAAACGTATAACTGCACGTCGACACCCACGGTAACTAGTGAATAGATAAAACTAATGGAGAGATGAGCATTAGATTAGAGTTGCCAATTGCCATAAGTCCATATTTCAGGAGCTGTGCTGATTTTGAATACCTAGCTATATCCTCCTGTTTTCCCGATAAAGTGTTTCGGGGCGACCAACTGTTCCGCAATCAAACTTTGATAATGTATGTTATCATTTAGTTCTTTCCTAAAAATATCTAATCAAAAAATAATTTTGTTTTGATACTTATTATAAAATAATCTAGGTGATTGTAAATTCTGTTTTATAATTATTTTCCCGGCTTGGTGACGGAACTTATTGAAGAATTAAACGTATTCTTTCTCACTCAAAATGTTCATTAGGCATTTTATATATTATTGCTAATTGATTATCATGTCAGTTACTCATTCCTATTTTTAACATTGAGCAAATTGTTTCCTTATGTAGTGAGCACTGACCATTGTTCGCAGTGTTCTAGTAACTAAAAAAAATTGTTAAAACTTGAGGTCGATCATAAAGCAGGAGAGATTTTTTCCAAGAAAACTATACAAAAATGTTTGTTTTTTTTAGTTTATATAATTATATGTTCTCCTCAGTGCTCAGTATCTTAAAACAGTTTAAATGTTTTCTCAGTAGTTGAGAAGTATATTATGTAGATACTTGCTCTGGACACAATAAATTTTCTCTGCTAAGACCTAAGAATATACTTGATATTACTGCTATCATGAACTGGTATACCTACTATACAAAATGATTCATTTAAGTGGGCACTCGAAAAGTATTAACTTTTTAAATTTTTTTTTTTAACTTTTAGGCTTATGTTTTTTTAAAACTGTATAATATTTTAATCTCTTTCATCCTTATATTGTATTGGTGAATTCACTCTCAACTTTTGATTTTCAAATGGTAAAATATAATTAAAATATCACGAATTAATAAAACCATTTTTTTTCATGAATTTACGTGTTAACATTTTTATTTTTCGTTGATTAGTCTGTGAAATACAGCTCCTTAAAGTATTGGTGGTTTTACTTAATCGTTTATTAACTTATTGACTATTGACTCATTGGATTTATTTTGTTACCTTGGATTCAGCGATATAAAATTTATCACTACCTCCTGGTTTTTACAATTATTTTGAAAAATAATAAAAACCACCAATACTTAGAGAAGCTGTATCTTACAAACTAATCAACAAAAATAAAAAGTGGGAAACTGGATATCACTGTGCTGTACAGAAGTTTACAAGTTGCTGTAATGGATGGAATTAAATTTGAATCCAATGATATTATATCTTTGTATACGAAAAACGATTCTGAGCAGAGACGGTTTATCAGTTTGGGATATATTATTATAGATATAAATACTTATTAAAATATTTGACTTTCCAGAGGACTTTTTTTTTTTTTTTTGATAAAGGTAAACAAACTTATAAGGAATCTTGAATTAAATGTTCAAATCTTAGATTTAAAAATAAAATGTTTTATGAATTTATACCTAAGATAAGTTGAACATTGCCGTATTTTTTACGTATTTAGTAAAAATTTAACTATAAATGCTTATAAAAAAAAATCATGCATATGTATTTTTAATATTTTTCAACTGCTATTGAAATAATATGTTGGAAGCCTTATGTTAAATTTTGAAGCTTTTTGACCCAACCAATAAAATTTGATTGACATTAATAGAAAAAAAAAACTAAACAAGTTGAAAATTTAAAATGTCAGTAAACAGATCAAAACTAATCAAAACAATTTAAAAATCTTATCAAATATAGAAAATTCCTCTATAAACATTCAGTATAAATTTCAAGTATCTGCAGTCATTTGTTTTAGGGTTACACCATAATAAGAAAATCGCTAAATGAGAAATCTAGTGAACATCCAATATTGTGAAAATTTAAATTTTAAACGCTCATAAAAATGTAATTTGACTTTCTGGTGGATATTTATTTTATGATAAAGGTTGACAAACTTGTAAGAAATCTTGTATCAAACCTAAGATTTGAAAAGAAAATTTTTTATGAATATTTCTATCTAAGATAATTTGAACATTGCCGTATTAACTGCCTAACCTAGGTTGGTTGAAGAATTTGCATGCGCGTGTTTGGTAAATGTTCGTAATATGATCCGCTTCCTAAACGAACGTTATGTTAAAAATATTGTTAATTACTATTGTAAGTAGGTCGATATAATATGTATTATAATATTATTACTTTTTATGGATGCCACATCATTATTCATGGGTAACTTTTTAACTAATATGAAAATATTTTTGGTTAAAATATAATTAATACTCAATAACATGTTATATACATGGTGATTCTTTTAAGTGGGTACACTAATTATCTCGAAAAGTATTTACTTTTTTCAAAATATTTTTTTACATGGTTTCAAGTTGTTAAAAAACCAACGTTTTTATTAAAAAAATTATATTTTTAAATATTTTTATCCTTATCATTTTTTAAGTTTTTTACTTTTTTGAATGACAACATAGAGTTTTAATTTCATATTTCAAAGCAGAATATTTTTCTAAGTATTTTGATTCATAAAAATCGAATTTAGGACGAGTAGTTTATGAGTTATAAGTATTTAGCACAAGCTTTGCTTATAGGGGGTACTGAAATATTTAAATCATATATTTTTTGTAATCACTGTATATATAATTCTATTGTTTCAATAAAGATAAAGATATATTAATTTAAAGTTTAGATCGTCAGAGTGTAGTGGTACGTGGTTACCCCGCAAAATAATTGTTCACTATTTCACTTGTCTAAACTCTTAAGTTTAAATACATATAACTCATAAACTACTCGTCCTAAATTCGATTTTTATGAATCAAAATACTTAGAAAAATATTCTACTTTGAAATATGAAATTAAAACTCTATGTTTTCATTCAAAAAAGTAAAAAACTTAAAAAATGATAAGGATAAAAATATTTAAAAATATAATTTTTGAATAAAAACGTTGGTTTTTTAACAACTTGAAACCATGTAAAAAAAATATTTTGAAAAAGTAAATACTTTTCGAGATAATTAGTGTACCCACTTAAAAGAATCACCCTGTATATGAAAAACTTACTTTATACAAATTCCAATCTTTGTACTTTAATGGTATTGTTTGAATCTTAATACCTTTTCGACATTTTTAGAATGCTTTTATTGACAAATAAAGGATCTATTCAAATGAACAATATTTCAGATTTCTATTGAAAGAAATTATAGTTTACTCGTATTTATTTATTTATTATAATAATAATCAGTATTGCCCGGACAAAAATTTGTTTTTGTTTATATGTAGAAGCATTGAGTATAAATAAATACTATACAGTATATTTTATAATCAATGGTAGGTATAAGGTATACAATAACATAATTATTATATTTTTTTATTGATCCTAAGTCCGAGAACTATAACAATTTGTTTCTGCAATTAGCGAATAAAATACAATTGCATGGTAGATAGAATATACATATAATAAATTTCATGCATTTATCGTCATTTGTTTTAAAGTTACATCAAAAACCAAAATCCATATTGTCGAAAATTTATTGTGCGTAAAAAATTACCGTTTTTTCCTTAATTTTTAGTTTGTCTATCCCGATTATTGAGGAAAATATTAAGAATTTTTTACTTTTGACCCCCCTCCCCCCAAAGTACCAACTAGTTTCACTTTCTGATCTAACAAGGTACTGAAGTCGAAAATCGAAGCTTTTTTACTGCTCCAAAACGTGATGACAGTCACAAAAAAAAAAAAAATCATCATGGTAACATTAATACATTCCTCACTTCGCTCAGAATCTAAAATTTTAACACGTAAATTCATGGAAATTAATTAATAGTTTTATTAATTCATGATATTTTAATTTCAGTTACCATTTGAAAATCAAAAGTTAAGTTTTACCAATAAATAATATAAGGGTAAAAAAAAATTAAAATATCAAACGGTTTTAGAAAAACATAAACCTAAAATTACCTAAATGGATCACCCTATATACCAGAAAGAATTTAAGAACAAATAAATTCTCAAACTAACCCCACCTAAAAATGTTTCACCTTGCAAATTTATCCAATATTTTACTATTTTTAAAGATGAAATTTAAAAAAAAAACATAATAGTATCAAATATTTTTTTTATTTTTAATTCATATAGTATTAAGTAAAATATAATTTTAAAATTTGTAATAATAAAAAGTTTTAAAAAACAACCAACGTATTTTCAATTACACCTATTTTGAGACAAACCTTTAATTCTAAATTTATATGAAATGGGAAATTCCTTTGTGTTGTAAAAAACCAGGACTATTTGTGGATTTGCCTTTTTATAAAACGGAGCTAAATAGGCGACATTCAAAAAAATCTTTTTATTAAATCAATTGGTAAAAAAGCTGGAATAAAATTGGTTTGGTCCGTTTATTGTTGTAGAATACTAAGACATTTACCATGTGCCTACCAGTCTGCACTTAAATTTCTAATAATATTAAAGCTAAAACAAGATCATACAGCTAGTTAGTCTATTTAGATTTGTCATGGTGCATCGGTGCGCCTTATTCCCTTGTAAAAAAAAAACTTTTGACCATTTTCTTTACGTTCGCGTAAATCTTGTTTTCACGTCGCGGTCCACGAGTGCATAAAGTGTTGTGCAATGCGTTGACGTTCTGGTGAAACGAGTAAGATGATAGATAATATTTATATCTACTAGGATCCTAGCTTTGTCCATCGACTAGAAAAAATAAGTCACCCAGTTTTCTGAGGATTTTGTGCCAAAGAAGAATCTTTGGCAGCGCATCATACTATAATGTATTACTCTATTAGAGTAGCATTGTCCATAGATCACTATTATTATTTTATTATTCACATATCCCTCGTACTGGTATACTGGTACTATACGGCGATTGTATAGTTGTATATTATGCAAGGCGTAATAATTATAGAATTTATTTCAAATTTAAGAATAATATATTACCTAGAAAATATCAGATAGTCAAAATTTGAATGAATATTTAATTTAAGTGTAAGCCACGTAAAGATCAAAGCAATATTACTCGCAACATAAATTGCACATATTGTTGGCAATAAAATGCTTTCAATTTTTATTCAAAAGTTTTTGAAATGTATATTTTTAACGAGTTGGCAACTACATTTTATTAATTTATTTTCATTCAGGAGTGGTAAAGATATCGAGAAACATTGTTTTAATTTTTTCCCTTACAATTTTACTAACAACATCTCGACCAAAATCATGACACAATAAATTTTATATTTATTATATAGCATAACTAAAATTATTAGTCTTATTAGCCTGAAAACACAAGTTTTCCACATAATCGAGTAATTGAATTGACAGATTTGTTGAAAACATTTACTCAAAGTTGACGAAAACCAAGTTTCCTATAATTTTAAGTAGTTCTCTGTACGTAAGAATGCATTTTTAATTAAGAAACCATTTTTGATTTAAATCTTACCGATTGCAACTTTAAAGTAAATTTGTAGAAATGTTATTTCCAAAATAAACAATTTTAGTTTATAAAATGAAAATCTTTATGTTATTTACAACAAAAATGTCTTCACCTCGACACATAAAAAAAAATGTTTTAAAACCGTTGTGTAATTTTAAAATACCTACATTTGTATTTAAAAATTACATTCAATAATTCAAATATCCATTAAAAACCTTTTTTGAGCGTACCTAAATACGGAATACTTGAAGAGAATCCCAAGAAAACATTTATCGAAAATTGACGACATCCAAGTTTCCTATTATTTTTGAAAATTTTTATATGTGGCTGGACTTATACTTAAAATTACCTTATGTTTATAATATAGGTTCTATAAGTAATTTACACTGGTAGGGGATGAAAAAAGCTGTGCTTGTCGCTTGAAGGTTGATTATTATTTTAAGTTGCACTTTATCATTATATTGATATATTTACGTTAGTTATTTTTTGTAATAAATATTTCAATCTTGACAAAAACTTTTTTCATTAAATATACATATAACAAACAGCAAAATAAAGTACCCGAGGCTGTGATCATGTTTTTCATAATAAAATAAGTTTATGTTACTTTGTTCAATTTGTTTTTCATAATTAATTTAAAAACATGCATACAATTAATTTTTAGGTTTTTTTTAGAAATTTCAAAATAAAATTATTATATAACAATAAAAACAACAGAACAATTACATATTATATTGTTGATACAAATAGTAATAATAATAATATGAAAATTAATGATCAAATTTTTAGTTTTTACTATCAACAATAGACATTTATAAGGAAAAGAGGGGGGTGAAAAAAAATGCTTAAAATTCTGATTACATAGGTAGCTGCGGCGATTCAAAAAATACCCTTAAGAGGAGGTAGGTAAGTAATTACTAACGCATCTAAAAAAATTAATTATCTCTTTTTATAAAAAAAAAAGTATTTATAATCACCTTACCAACCGAAAGTAAATAAATGATAATTAAAAAGGGTTTAGAAATGTAAAAGTAATTTTAAATAGGAGGTTGTTTAAATCTAGTGGGGTGTGCGAGCTAGCGAGTAGCATGCACAACTTTTAAGAAAGCAATAATATTAAACTTGGTTTTATAATATAATAAATAGTAAATACAATATTTAAAGGTGGAACTTTTTTTTTTAAATACACTGACTTTCTCAAATTTCGTAAATAAATAAGTTAAAAGTAATAATTCTTAGTAGGTTTCCAATAAATCATAAACAAAAAATAATAAATAAAATCGAAGTAAAAGCACATTATTAACAAAATATTTTCTTTATTTTTTGGAAACCAATCTTTTTCAAACTAAGCTTTCAAATATAAAAATATCTCAGACCTCTACTGTGGTTCACAAATCATCAATGGCCAACATTCTTATATCATTTTGTTCAGACTGTATGCACAATACATATTACTTACATAGGTATTTAAAATATTTAGGTACCTACCTACTCCAATCTAAAACAAAATAATAAAAATATAATAATAATAATTTTTGTTTTTCTTTCATATGGCGATAATAATAATAAATCTTTTAGTTTAAAATTAAAAAATAAAATAATGAAATAATAACCACTAACCACTTGCTTACACTTAAAATCAGTGTTAATTAATTTTGAAACATATTAATTCAAAATCAACACTAGTCGTCATTCATCACCATTATTATTGTCATTATATTGGTTATACTTGGAACATTACTCTTTACCATTTATTACCATGATATTTAATAAAAATATACACAATTATTTTATGGCTTTCTCTAGTTTTATTTGAAAGACATACTAGATTACAAAACTGTTCTTATACAATTATGAGTTCTACGTCATTATAGTAAAAAATTTTTTATGGCCAAAAATATTTTACTCTTTTAAAAATATTGAATATTATAAAAAATAATAAATAACTAATTTTATTATAGTCTTGGAAATCAGTAGTAAAAGCATTCAATAATCAAAATTGATATTTCTAATTGAAAAATAAAATATCTTTTTTATGTTCACATACCTAGTGCCCATATTTTTCACAATTTAAACCACTATTTCTCCGTTCTATGTATATGCTAAAGCAGCAATTTATTGCGAAGATAATTTTGATAGATCACACAAAAAAAGATCTGATCTTTGTGAGATATTTTCAAAAGGAGTAAAAAAAATGTCTTAACCACACTGAACTAACGCGTATATTATTACTACATGAGTCAAATAAACTATTATCAATAAAATACAAATATTTTAGATATTAGGTGATAGATATGTGGTATAGTATGTGGGCAATATGTTACATTTTTATAAATTATTCATTATTTTAACAACATTGTTTTATTATTCAATTATTTTACAATATTTTTAATTATTATGTTATTAAAAGATTGAGTTAATAACTTTAGATATGTTTGTATATCAAAAATAATAAGTTTTAAGTTATAACTAAACAGTTTTGACATATTATGAATTCCGTGTATTGTTACTATTCAATTGGATTATATTTTTTCTTCCATTTATTTAATCATATGGATTTTTTTTTTAAATATCAGTTAGTTACCTAACGCTACACTACCAAAAATCCAAACAATGTTCCCGGTATCTTAAATCATTCACTTGGACCCACCGATAAAATCACCAACAAGCAAAATATATATCACTCTTAAAAAAAGATAATTTACTGTACCTAATAATAACATGAAACATATAATATGTGTAAATCATATTAGTATTGCTATGTGTTATGTTGTATTAATATAAAATATGTAAGTAAACAACTGTCAGCCAATAACCCAGAATATATCGGAGTTTGTTTTTTTAATGATTCAAAAACATAATATGATGCAAAACATTTTTTATTAAATATTCATACTAACTTTTTCTATACTAGACATAATTTTAAAAAAAGCGGGTAAATCGTGGATGTCACTCATTTTTTTTTTTTTAAGTGGGTACTCGAAAAGAATTAACTTTTTAAATTTTTTTTTTTAACTTTTAGTCTTATGTTTTTCTAAAACTGTATAATATTTTAATCTCTTTCATCCTTATATTGTATTGGTGAAACCACTCTCAACTTTTGATTTTCAAATGGTAAAATATAATGAAAATATCATGAATTAATAAAACCATTTTTTTTTCATGAATTTACGTGTTAAAATTTTTTTTTTCGTTGATTAGTCTGTGAAATACAGCTCCTTAAAGTATTGGTGGTTTTACTTAATCGTTTATTAACTTATCGACTATTGACTCATTGGATTTATTTTGTTACCTTGGATCCAGCGATATCAAATTTATCACTACCTCCTGGTTTTTACAATTATTTTGAAAAATAATAAAAACCACCAATACTTAGAGAAGCTGTATCTTACAAACTAATCAACAAAAATAAAAAGTGGGAAAGTGGATATCACTAGCACTGTAAAGTAGTTTACAAGTTGCTGTAATGGATGGAATTAAATTTGAATCCAATGATATTATATCATTGTCTACAAAAAACGATTCTGAGCGAAGACGATTTATCTGTCTAGAATATATTATAGATTATTACAATTTTTCAAATGTTAGATTTAAAAAGAAAATTTTTATGAATTTCTATCTAAGATAATTTGAACATTGCCGTAATTTTTACGTATTTAGTCAAAATTTGAACTTTAAATGCTTATAAAAAAAAAATTGTGACTATGTATTTTTTTTATTTTTCAACTGCTATTATTAAAATTTGTTAGAAGCCTTGTATTAAATTTTTAAGCTATTCAAGCTAATAAATACATTTTTATCGATAATAATTTTAATAAAACTAATAATGATCGAAAATTTCAAATGCCTATGAATATAGTTCAACTAGGGTTGACAATTTTTGAAAATTGCATGGTGGATAGAATTTACTTTATCTATATGGTCATTTGTTTTAAAGTTACATCAAAAACCAAAATCGATTTTGTCGAAAAATGAGTGTGCGTAAAATTTCCCGTTTTTCCCTTAATTTTTAGTTTGTTTTTCTCGATTATTTAGAAAAGTATTAAGAATTTTTCACTTTTGACCCCCCAAAGTACCAACTAGATTCACTTTCTGATCGAACGAGGTATACTGAAGTCAAAAATCGAAGCACTTTTACTGCCCCAAAACATGATGACAGACACAAAAAAAAAGACACATCATGATAAAATCAATACATTCATCGCTCCGTTTAGAATCTAATATATGCAAGAAAAAATGTGAAATATGCAAAAAAATTTTTATTTATTAAAAGTTTATTACTTATTTATTTATTTATTCATAAGTTGTTTTATGGAAATTCCAAAATATCAACAATGCTTATCCACATTTTGTTTATACACATTTGAAGTTAATATTGATGAAACTAGATGTATTTAATTGCTGACACCTCCACTTTTTTAAGCTAATGATATTTAGATCTAAATCAGATTTTAAATATTGTTACAACATTATTTTTAGCTTATTTTTAATATACTGTTTAGTTTTGAAATACTTATATAAATTAGCTTAATATTACAATAAATTAACTGTTGTATAAATCATAAGCAGGTTAGCATTGTTTCTCTAATTCACTCACTAGTCAATCAATTATCACATAAACTGTAAATATTTTAAAACTTCCGTGAAGTTCCATTGATTTAAATAACATTTTTTTCACCATAAAATGCATTTTAAAATGTTAAGAAAAAAGTTCACACCTTGATCTATATCAACTCTTAAAGCAGTTTGGTTTTCTTCAAAATAATGAAATCTATTCTGAGTTTCTTTAAATTCAAGGTTTTAGCTAAGAACCATGTGAATGGCTGTTTATATATTAAATGACATATAAATGGTTATAGACGTGAAAGAATATTTACAGAAAGCCGATTGATTTTTTTCCAGTGTATATATTTTAAGGGACACTGCTTAAATATAAACGGCAGATAACAGAAATTCAAGTGGCATACGTAATTTATAGTTAAGGTAATTTGTAAACGGTAACACGGACACCTGTAAATCATAGTATAGATACTGAACGTTTTTGAAATATCGGTATAGAACCTTAGAGACATTATTTATAGTTGCTTATTCGAGCGTTTACAATATGAATATGATGAACATATTTTACGAAAATTCCGTATATTTTTTTTAGAAATTATACTCATAGTTGTCATACATGGATATCTGACCCAGTTAATCACCGATTGAGCAACGTATAAGTGTATTTAATTCTATCAAATCATAAAAATTGAATGGTTTTCAATGAAAATTAAATTTATCATTTTCACAGTAGTAAAAAAAGGTTAGTGTATATTAGTAAAGTATAAAATTAATCTCGTATGCATTCATATTATATATAAATATATATTATATCTATTTTAAATGTATGGTAAATAACATAATATTACATGATTCATTGATAACATATTTAACAATCACAGTATTCACTCTGCTTTTTTAATCTTCAAGGCCTTTAAGAAGCTTCTTCCCTTCGCTAATGTTCATATGAGTATATGACCATACCTCACTATACCATGAAGCGCTACGCTTCAAACAAGGTTCTTTAGTTTATTTTCATTACTTATATATTTATAATTTCTTGAGTTGATAGTAAACCCTTCTTTCTTTCCGTAAAAATAAATGAAGAAAACTAAAGTTGAAATTAAAAAAAATATATCAAATAAAAAACGTTCTCCAAAATTATAAATGAGATTGTATCCAATGATACAACAGTGATGTTGGTGTGGTATCAACTTTATTTTAAATTGCATTGTAGATTTTATCAATTCGATTAACATTCATGTTTCAGTGAAAAGTAAAACTAAACAAATCGACTTTTACAAATATTGAAAAAATAGTAAATTAAAATATAAAATATTACTGAAAAATTTGTTCAATTCAATTAATATTCAACTTTAATTTGTATTATTAATTATTATTAGAATTATTTAGTGGATACTCCTCTTCAAAGCTGAGTAAATGTGTGCACTATAATTTATTATTTCTGTTACATTATTTATTCTAATAATTGATTTCAAAGATTTTAGTCAACAGTAGTCAGTAATTCGTTTGCAGTGATTACACTATTCACGTCACTGTTTACAGCGCGATTACTATACATATCTTATAAAACGCAAGAACTCTTTTTTTTAAATACTTAGTAGTATGATATTTCACGCATTTGGTTCTACGCAATTTGGTCGCAGTAAGTTGGGCGTGGTAAATTGGTTTCACGTAATTTTGGCGCGGGAAATTGGTCGCGGTGTAATATTGTCGCGCGTCATAATATACGAGTAGTCGTTCTATATTAGATCGCGTCAATTTGATGATAGATATCTTAATTATGATCGTTTTAAATTATTGTCGTCCATATTACGGTAACTATCTAAATTATAGGTAAAATGATAAGTATATGACTTGTGATTAGATGATTTGTAAATAAAATCCTATAATGTGTTATGTTCACATAGCTGTTAATTTCTAGTTGCAACTGTAATTTAGAACTTTATTTATATACATTTTTTGTTTAAATTATTTCTAACAATCGATGGTAAAAATGTAAAACTATTTTGACTTATTTAACTAATTACTAATTTGCTTTAAATTATATTTTATTTTTACCAATAAGTTATGCGTATTTTATTTAAACTAGGTATTTATTGATTATTATATTAAATTGTACATGTATCACTCGCCGAAATGACGCGCGACGAGATTACACCGGCGCCCAATTTACCGCACCCAAATTACCACGACCAATTTACCGCGATGTATTTACGTGACACTCACGCATTTACACATACATAATATTTTAGAAAAATAAAAATATTACATAATTTGCTTGAGTTAAATAATTTTAGAAACATATTAATTGCCGTATATTATTATTATTTATATTGCATGTGGTATTGTTATGAACAACCATTACATTATTTATATTTTATTGTTCAGTATACTTGTAAGGTACCTATGTATAAGTACATATTATACAATTTATACAGTATACCCCAGACACATATGACATCTTACATATTTCTTATATAAATTATACTGCTACATACTGACTTATATATTTTCACAAAATAATTATACCTAAATGATAATCTAAATTGCTTTTATTTTCATATAAATCACTAAAAACATTTTGTTCCTAAATCACTAATATCAAATACAAAATCCTCCATTCGGTTCAATAACAAACATTTCGATATAAAACAACAAAAAAAAGCAGTCATAATTCAATCAATTATTAAATGATTTAAACTCTACTTTAAATTTGCCTCAATCGTTCTTCAAAATGATTATGATATATGATTGTCTGACACTAAATGATCAATTTTATTTATGTTTCCGATATTAATTACCCTAGATATTTTTTAAATTCATTACTGATATAATTAATATTTATAAGAATGATTTTTTCTATGAGCTACGGAATATTAATCTAAACGCCACATCTAGAATATTGTTATAATATTAGTTGCTTTTAATAATCAAACAAATTCAATGATTTTATATTAGCTATTTAAACAGTCTCTCCATATGAACCACCAAATAAAATGGAAGGTTCTGTTGATAGACGATTTCTCTCTCAAGCCAATCGCTTATTTATTTTTTTATTACTATTATTATCTAATTTACTTATTGTGCTTTATGTATAGATTGTAAATATAGCTTTTAAAAAATAAAATATAAGCTATTAGTTATAAACTTATAACCATAGGTCTAAAGGCTTCATGTACTAAGAAACCTTTAAAATGTGTATTTAAAATAATATGCTCTAAAAAATTGAATACCTACATAATATATGATACATTTTTGATATTCATATGAAACAAAACGACATTTTAATAAATTAATAAAATTTTGAAAATTAACCGGTGATAAATTACCATAAATAACTGAAGTTGAATTTTACAAGCGTTGTGGTTTTATCGTGCCCAGATAGTGAATTATCTAACCCATATTATTAATATTATACATGGTGATAACTGATCACCAAGCATACTCACACTCTTACTATTTAAACTCGTTTAAAGTAGAAATATATGTACTTTAAGTAGTGATATGCATCCCTCATGTATCTGTCCTAGGGCTGAATTTGTTTAATATCAATCGCCAATTGCATGACGTATCAATATACTAAACAAAACTGCCTGCAGGAAATATTTGAAGATTACACCACAATTATAACGCAAAACAAAGCCCTAGAATTGTCAATAAAAGATCTTCAGGCCTCTCTGGATGAATTATCCCTATGGTTTTCAAGAAACTTACCGTAAATACAATCAAATTGAAGCCAGAATATTTACCTTAAAAAATACTTAAATCCAACCTTAGTGCAAATTGACAACCAAAAAACCCCAATGGAACAGCAAGTATGGCTCAATAAAATACTTGAGGATACACCTATAGATGAAAAACGAACTTGGGGAATCCACATAAATACAAACCAAAGATGAAATTCCTATAGCGCCCATGAACGGCATGAACCTTACATCAACTCTGCAGCAGAGGACACATTCGATACGGCTCGATACGTACTTATTACCATTATTATATTATAATAATACCACTACTATCTTACGTATGTCCAATGAGGTATGCAACCTCCACAATGATGAAAATACTAACCTGAATAACCAAACCACTAACAAAGAAGATATTTCTATGTTTATTCATGTTTGTTGTATTTATTGGACATTTAAATCTTTGTAAAAACATTTGGTTGACTTAGGTATTGAAACAACTAATAAATTTAGTTTTAAAAAACAAAAAATTTAAATATCATAAAAAAATACAGTTAATATTCTTACCTTTAACTTTGGTAATAGATCAATTTACTCTGCTGTCGGTTATAACAGGAAAAAATAGATCAATGTACTCTAATAATAAAACTAACTAGGTACAATGTTGTAAGCTTATAAATGGATATAATACGTGCAGATTGGCGACTGCAGGGTGTATATGACGTACCTATTGAAAACCTCTCAATTCAATCGTGTTCGTATAAAGTATAGTATAAATAATATAATAGAAATTAATTTTTTTATACAACTTATCATAAACATAGGATACGAATAACCGATACCTCGTTCTGTGGTAAAAAAGCGGCGTTACAGTCGAATGAGATGCAACTATTTATTAGATTTTTTTTTTTCATCGGCGTGGCGGCGCAAATGATGGGGTAGTGAGCGTTCTTCTATCGGCCTCTCCTACACATATTATATCTTTGGCAAGGAGGAAATGGAAATATACGTGTCACAAGGACGGATCGGGTGCATGATAACAACAAAATAATATTATATCTTCAACCAGCATCTGGCAAAATAATAATTATAGTTTATTGAAATGCTTAAAAGAACTGTTGGGTTTGTGCATGCGCAAGTTGTTGTAATTTAACGCATAAAAAAAATAATATTGTAAAGCCGGCAGTGGTTCGGAACTTCGGATAAGCCAAAACTAAATCTAGTGAAATAAAATAATATATAACCTTTTTGTCGGGTGATGTACTATGTAGGATGTTAGATAACGCACCACTGTCCGTACTCGACTCGTACAAAGGTTAGGTTAGGTGTTTGCCGAACTTTGCACGCAGTGTCCTCGGGTCACGTGTCGTTTTCACCCAAGGGTTTAATCTACCATGATTAGCTATTGAGCCTTTTTTGGTTGATCCATATACAAATGATAATGGTGACTGTGATTCCTAAGGTACTGCACACCACGTAGGTTAGTACATAACGGAGTGACCGCAATATTATCATGAATTGCTCGGATGGCGATGAACTAACTGCATCTTTAATAATATAATAATTATTTACTCGCGATAATTAGTAAACGATAAAGTAAATAACAATGTGTGAGTGTATTAGTGTATACTAGAAATGTGTAGAACTGTAGACGATTAAAAATTATAATATAGGTATTATAGGTACCTATATTATAATAATACCTTAATACCAATAATACCATAAACATCGTGTAAAGACCGTTTCGCTAGTTTTTCGTTCACTCTGCCTATCTATATTAAACAAAATTATGTTATTATTGGTTAATTATGAAACTATTAAGTTTGAATGTTTTTTCCCGGCTTGTTTGATTTATTGCTATAAATACTCTGTGGTATATACCTACCACATAATATAGAATTAATTTCATGATTTTACTAATGGAATAACATAAGTTTATAGTATATATTTTTGCATATTTAATGGTGTTTTTTTATTAGTAATATTCAAATGAGAAAGTAAATTAAAAATATAGACATTGATGAAGATAGATATTGATCTTGTAAATCGTGAATAACATGATGAATTTAATTGTACTTACTTACTATAATACGATTAGTTCTATTGATAATTGAGTAGATTACTTACTTGAGAAACAACCATCATTTAAAGATTTTATCTAAATTTAAAATAAAGTTATTTTAATTATCATTTAAAACATATTTATTCTGAAAAAATAAATGTATTTTGTTTTTTAAGTGTATAAATAATAATAATAATTTAACTTTTTATAGATAGGCATAATATATCATTTTAATTTTAGTCAGGTAATTATATGTACAAGCGTTATCAGCGAGTGGACAAGTACTCTCCAATCCAATCTGTAAGAATAAAGAATTGCATATTCAACAATTTTGTAAAATAATTATTGGTAGTTGATTGTATAAAATATGCCATTTATTAAAGTATAATAAACTATTAACATATTTTATACTACAATAGACAATTTTGTATTCATCATAAATGAGATATAGAGACGTTAGTTTTTTATCTGGTATAATTACTCCAAATAATACCTCTTGAATGGCTAACTGGGCACTTTTATAAACTAAAATTTTGGACAGTGAAATCCATTAATTTTATTAATTACATAAACCTTTATACACATTACATAATGAGCTTCTATGCCGCATAACAAAATTTATTTATCAAAATGCAACAGTACGCTAAATGTAAAGAACTTGGATGTAAATTAAAAATAAACATATAAAATATTAATTTATTAAATGTATGTACTAAGTTATATATTATGCTGCACTGTATAACTGACGATCGCAAGTCTTTTTACGAGACATTTTCTTTCCCTATAACAATGTGTGTTATTTTTTTCAACATTTTACAATATCTATAATTTCATTAATAACTGTTAATAATATAAGTATGGTCGATTTGCACTTGGGTTTAAAAAAGGTAGTGGTAGAACTGCACACGAGAAAAAACAGGTAGTGATCGAACTGCACTTGGGATCAAAAAAAAAGCATTTCAATAAAATTATCATGTATTTATATATTTTTTTAACATTTAGTTAACACTCATTTTCCTTCGCACTTACAAGCTTAGGACAATAGGACTGACAATGATTTTAATCATAGGCGTGGTGAAAAATGATTGTTTTACACTTCATCACATTATGAATTTTATATATATATATATATATATATATATATTATATATTATATATTATAATTACTATATTATACATAATATTATTATTATTATGTACATTTATTTATTTTTTTAAATCGCCAAATTTAATTATTGTAATTGTTATAATTTTTTTTATGATCATTTTTGTCGTAATGACAAGCTGTATTCAAAAATTCTTTTTTTTTTTAACAAAATTCTATATTATGCCATCTGTTACAAAATAGAACAATGAGCTTAATTGATAAAAAAAATAGTACTAAACAGACAGAATAGACTGTAGGAAGAGGCCTCCCATCGGAGGTACTTTAACATGAATATAAATATAAGGTTTTAATCCTAACATATTTACATAATTCAAAAATTCTAGCCTGATAATATGGTAGTACACTTTTGAGTACATAAATCAATAGTATTTTTCAATATTAATTTTTTTTCTGGCACCGGGTTGTTGATTGTCTTGCAGTGTTCTACATTAAAATTTAAAATATAAAAAGCATCGATTGGTGATTGTGTTAAAACATCAATAAATACAAATATATTAATTATGATTAAACTCTTTTTTTTTTAACGAAAGCAAATCGACCACTACCTAATTTTTACCCTAGTGCAGTTCAGTCATTACCTTTCTTCAATTCAAGTGCAATTTGAACATTTATTTGTCGGTAATAAATGCAATTCGGCTATCCCGAATAATATAGGCAATTAGTTATATTCATGTGAACACGATTGGGTACTATTTAAGAAACATAAATAAATCATGTTCAAACTTTCAAAGTCAAAAATTGTTAAAATTTAAAACAAAAAACTCTATTACAAAATATATTGAATGTATATAGCATATTATATCATTCTCAGTTGTAAGGAGTAATAATAATAAAAGGGTCTTCGGGAAATAGCCGCGAAGCGTTTTGTTGAACCGGAAGTGATGAAGCCTTGCAAGTAACAATAAAATGATACACTCAAAGACTAGCTTTGATGAAATACCGTTGCAATGCACAAGGCTTTACGCATTTGCGAAGTTAGACGTGAAAACAAAGCTTTTTTACGTCGTTGGTTCGGTATCAATACAGTACATAAAAATATATTACCTATATATACGTTAATAAACCTTAATAAAATCTTTGAGGGTCGAACGATGTGGCGAATGCAGAAAAATTAGTAAGCAGGTATCTCCCTACGTACTATAAGTACTTATAAAAATATTAATACCTATATCATATCAAACTTCATAAGATAATTCGAGAACGCATCTTATTACCTAAGGGTATAGGCACTATTAGAATTATATCTTACTAAATAAATACTTAAAGAACTATTTTAGTAGCAAAAAATCTTATGGCACCTTGACGCTAATGTCATTTTGTATCCGAAAATACGCTCTACATCCTGTTCTGTAGAACCAACCAATTTTTTTAAAACTAATTGAGGGTAATATTCTACAGGCCACATTGAACTCCGTTTTTCAATATTTTTATTTCTGAAAGTAAAACAACTTTAATCTTTTTTTTTTACAAATCATCTTAGTACAGTATTTGAAATAAAATAAGAAATCAAAATCAAAGTTCAATGCGACTGATGTATAAAACATTATTTTCAAATTATATATGTATAATTGTGGTAAATTTAAAAAATCCAGTACCCCTAAGAATGCAATTAATTTAATAATACATTTGATGCTGTATTACGGATGAAATATTTTATGTATTGATTACCATAAAAAAATAAAGTTGTTGATATTTTTTTGATGGAATGTAAATTAAAATATAACATTCTGATAATGTACAAAAAGTATTGAAATTTCAAAGCATAAATTTGGTAAATATCATTAGAGTACGGTAACGTTTAAAAGTAGTTATTAGTCATATAAAAATTATTTCTTAATATGAATTTAAATAGAAAAAAATGTTCTTTTTAAATAGTTTAAAATTATATCATTTGATATACCAATATTATTGTTATAATTTTTGTAAAATCGTTATTTAATTGTAATATGTAAGAGTTAGTCAAATTACAGCATTTTTTTTCAAAAAAACAAACATTTTACAACTATTTTAATATTTTTTTTTTTTTGAACTCAAACATTTTTCAAAACCTAAACTTTGAATTTAATACCTAACTAATTATAATTGTATTTACTAAAACTGTACAACGAAATGTATATCTGATTAATATACATAGTACATTTTAAGTAGTTTAAAGATCTATTTTTATTCAAAACACATCAATTTTGTTTTTCCTACACCTATTTCGATAAGACATGAAAAAATTATTATCCGCCAGTTTTCAAGTGAATTAGCATACTAATATTTTAATCGATTTGAAAACCTAATATTGCGGGATTGGTCCATTGGTCATTGGTGAATTGATGGAATCATAGAGTTAGTACCTAATTAGTTGGGGAAGTATAATAAGGGATTTTTACCTCTGGATGTTTTTCTGGCTGCATATTATACTCTATTGCTAAGAAGTTAAATCATTAAGCCGGTTGTAAATTCAATAGCCAACTTGTATCAAAATTGGCCACACATCTATATCATTTAATAAAAAACCAATGATTAATATCGAAAAATTGGATTACTATTGTTTATTATGGACTAAATTATTGCTTTTTAATTTCAACCTCGTATCTACCAATAATATAATTTGATAAATATTTAATTAAAATTATTAAGATTATTATAAATTGGAAAAAAATACATACATTTTAACTAAGAAAAAAATGGTATTTAATATTATTAATTTTTAACTTACATGTCTAAGTAACTAAATATATTTATGTAACTATAAAACTATTTCTACTATAATATATTTACTGAGGATAATTGATTGACGAATTTTTCCAAACTTACGGATTTATATGATTATATTTAACTATAGTATAACAATATTATATTAATATAAATATTTTTGTGTAGGTATTTAAAATAGTAGGAAATATAATTTCTGAGTTTTAGATTATTATACCGAGAATTAAGATTTAGGGACGGAACTATAAAGGTTTTAGAAAAATATTTGCTGAAACGCAAATTACCTATGTAAAACCTTACATAATTTCTGAATTTATTTTGATTTGGAATTAACTTACCTATTCATTATAATCTCAGGTGAAAGTATTAACTATTAATGAGTATTAATTTTTGACCTGATAAACATATTATAGCTTATACCCTATAAGATATATTTTTCTCAATTTATTAATAGATAATAAAACCCCAAATATAGTTTATAATAGAAACACTTATTTTTGTAAATTAAAAATTGCGTACTGCAGATATTTAGTATTGTATTACAAATCTGAACACCGCTAACATAAAAATCTTATGACTCATATGTTGACTCTATTATTCAATAAATTAAGTAATGTGAAATTTGAACTTGAATTGTGTCTATAACATATTGTACGAGTAGGTACACAGTAATAAAACGAGACGATAATCAGGGCTCAGATTTCATCGTTTCACGCTGTTCTACAAACTATAATTTGATTAAATTTTAATTTAATTTTCAACTAATGACTCTGTTACAACAAGTTATTTAAGTATATATGTCTCTATTAGCACAAAGGGTCATTTTCCAAACCTTGTCGGAATTATTTGCTACTCTATTTTGGGACGAGTATACCGTTTACCCGCTGCAAAATGCGAGTTTGAAGGAGTAATAACCAAGGTAGGTATCTCGTACCTGTACGGCTGTAGTTTGTTCGTGGTTATAGGTACATGATTATAACTTTCAAGAAACTGCTATTAGAGTTGGTAGATAGTTTTAAGATTACTTTTTTACTTTTTAAAAACCTATTGATGGTTATAATAATAAGAACCGATTTAATTCAATGACAAATATTGATACATAAAATAAGTATAAATATGGATTAGCAAACTTGTCACTTGAAAAATCACTATTTATAATATTATAATACAATCACTTTTTAGTGTTTTTGTTTTATAGAGTATAATAAGAGTATAATTGTATTTGTATATAATATAGATTATAGATAATAGACATGATATAGTTTAACGAAATGATCCAGGTAGGCTCAAAAATAACTTAATACAGTACCTATTCCATTTTACATTATTAGCCAAAATAATAAGTCAAATCCACAACCTGCAATGTACGCATATCATCATTATAAATGTATGATCAAATATTAATTATATTAATAGTGATATTTGATATCATGCGACATCAATATTGTCTTAGTTATATTAAAATAATATTGAAGGTACCCCTTGAAAAGTTATTTTTATTGCTCCAATCGTATCCGATTGGCTATAGAATAAATTCAATTGTAATATCATTGATATGCATAATACTATAATAGCATTAAAACTATTGCTGTAATTTTAAGTTTCTCAATTACGATGATAGTGTTATAATAGTACAATACTGTCATATTTTTTTAGAATTGTGTCATTTCAAACATTTAATTAAGAAATCTGCAACGTTCAAAATATACGATTGTAATCAATATTATTACTTTTTTTAAAGTTTTATACATATTCTACTTTTAAACTTTTTTGATTTGCAATCATATAAATTTGGTTATGATAAAGAAAATAGTAAAAGTGTATATTTTTACAATGGTACTAAACATGGACATTTTTGAAATTAGTTTTGTTAAAATTAATAATTATATATCTATATTATATATGATTGCATAAGTCGAAAAAACTATAAGCTCTACTCGCGTAATTTTCAAAAATCCTGCTACTATTTAACAAGAAATTTTTGAGATAGTTCAAACAACTTACTACACCAGTCTTAAATATAAATATCATCTTGTTAAAATTAAACGCTAACAATAAAACAAACTTGAATATTTCTTCCTACCATTATACATTTTAATAACTTTTGTTATATTATAATTTGATAAATAAATCATCTCATTATTTATTCGACAGATATTGTTTGAAAATAAATTATGCTCTATACATTATTAATAGGTATTGAACTTAATATAACATATCAACCTCATAAAATAATTAAATTCCATGTAAAGCAGATTATGATAAAGATGCCATTTAAATTAAAAATTCCAAAATATGAAATTTATATTTATAATATTAAACATTTATAATTAAATTAATTGAAACATAATGTAACAGCTAATAAAGTATTAGTTTATTAAGCAACTTTTACGGTTTCAAAAAATAAAATGTAAGCTAACTGTTTTTGAACATAAAGGTAGATACGCGTCATTGAGAAAATTATCGTTTTAATTTACCTAATACCTATATTGCATTAATAATTTCAAATTGTTTTTTACACAATTGAAAAAAAAAAAGCTGCAAATAAATATTTTTCGTATAACGTATAAGGCTAATTTTATTGTAGTGTTAGAAAAATAACAAAGACTGAAAGTTAGTATTGTTTTTATATTTACCATACCAAATTAATTTATTTTCGAAAATCATTTAATTTAAAATAACAATTAGTCTCAAAAGAAAGAAAATGGAAACGATGAACGTCACATAAAATACTCTCAGAGAGGCACATAGTTTAGAACCTTAAAAAAGTTGTACTTTTTCAAGTATAGACTTATAGGATATCATTAATAATATTCATTGTTGAATTTAACAAATCTACAAAACATTACTGACTCTCGTGTACTTCATTTTTTCATTGTTGTGTTTCATAAAAAATATTAGTTTTGAGACGGAATTAAATGCAACAAAAGTATTATTTTCAGTGACTCTGTTATAATATGATATTATAAATAATACAAGAAAACACTAAATATATACCTAAATAATCATACCTAACTCTTAGGCTTATGATCTCGCAGATTTTAATATTATTGCGTACCTAATAATATACTATGCCTTCAATAATAATTCATTTTTATACGGATTAATTGTGTTCAAATACATTAGTATGAAAATAGGTATTATATAATATATATATATATAACATAATTATTAACAACAAATATTATTACATCATAAATATTATTATATTATACCTATCATGTTTCGATGTTGTCTACACGTAATCGTTTGACGATTGTAATTAAATTTTACAATATTGTATTATGTTTTGATTTTCAGTAATATACGCACAACCTTTAACAGTATAGGTGCCTACAACGAAAGCGTACATACCTACTAATAAATTTATTAAATATTAAATACCTCAGATCTCCAACAGCATGTACAAATTATAACAAAGTTGTGCATATTACATTATTGTTCAATAAAATATTATAACCGTAGATTTTAGTTTTTTTTTCAATAGTAGGTATTGCATTTTTACATAACCGATGTCTTGCAGCAACAAAGTGAAATGTTTGTTGTCTTTATTATTTCATCAAAACTATACGTATATATACCTACTATACAAAGAATATTATTTAAAAAAAAAAAAAAACTATTAACTCACTATTTATTTTGCTTTCGAAAGTTGTCACTATGAATAAATATTAAACGTTGGATAAGTGTAATGCTGTGCGATGAGCGAATAATATAAACTTAAATTCAAGATGATTACTTTGTTTTTGTCAGCCGCGGGGAATTTCAACTACAGCAGCAGTTTAATGCCTGACATAAATCGTCAGAATGAAATAATATTATATAAATGTACTCTATGTATATCAATTAGTTTAGACCTAAATATCCTGTCAGCTCTCAAAAGTGGCGTGCTTGAAATTGTTCAGAACCTATTCTTTTATTTAACACATTCTTCATCACCAATAGGCAATAACCCGACGAAAGAGTGCGTTCATTGTCGTATTTGTAACTAACAACCTTCGTAATTAATACTAAAACTGTATGGTTTACATTAAATTATTATCACTTATAGGCAATGAGTTATAGTAATGAGTCATTACACCCATGCACCACCGGACGACCAATTAAAAAACTCATTAGGTGCCGCCTCTCGATATCCCCTTCACTACGCCACCAGACTGTCTGCATACAGAGTCCTGTGGCAACGAACCATGTCCATCATTTTTCAAAACTGTACGCCTATATTCAATGAATTTATTATGTGTTGATTGTTTTTAAAAACACGTCTTGTGATATTTTAAGATATTTTCGAAAGGATCGGTCAAGATTAATGATACCTGATGTCTATTATACAAGAGCGTATTATATACCTAGTTGGCAGGATACCGAAACACCACCGCTTATGCGTGTATATATTTTTGTACTAATGGTGATACTCTTTCAGCTGAATTAAATATAGTACGCACTTATATAGTATATTATATTGTAAGCAAATGGTTATTTTATCGGTGAAAATATCGACCGATAATAGGTACCTATTATAATATTGAGATAGAACAAGATGTGAAAACCTGTAGCAAATATTGACACTTGAAAACAGTAAAACGTATCATGTGACCTATCAGTATCATTACCTACATATATTTATCATTTATCAGTATAATTATAGTGAAGTTCAAGTCCACCATCACTCCATCGGGAACTGCTTGCCATGCACTAGTTGTCGCATAAGTATACATAATGGTATTTTTAATCAATATAGGTAGTACTATAGTACTATTACAATCAACCTGTGTAATATGATGCAACGTGGCTACACCGCTTAAATTCCGCTTTACAAGTCATACACATACCTAAAAGGTGGCCTGGCCACCCAAAATATTAACAGGCCATCCCATGATACATTATAAAATAACTTAAACAATTATCATAATATTATTAAGTAAAAAAAGTTAAAGTATTCGTTAAAATGTCTATTAACTATGATATTTGTCATTAATATCTACATGGGTATCTTAAACGCTGTAGTAAAAAAATAAATACCATGATAAGAAAAAAAATGTGATTCGTCATGACAAACATTTCTACATCGACAACAGGTAGTAATATCTATCGCATCGGACGCAATTCGATTTTCGAACAGCACGCTAAGATTTTCAGAACTCAGAGGATATAATACTGTTCATATATTACTCGTCGAATTCATGGTGAAAACTTAGGACTATATGCATTTATATTAATTATTATTAAATCACATGAATCTGCGTTCATATTTCAGTGCAGATTTGCAGGCATTTCCCAATTAAATCAAACATTCATACGACATTTATATATATTTATTTAATTTTGAGCCACTCACAATCTTTTGTAACACTCTCCACTATATTATAATCACATACCGTTCAGTACGACGCGTCTGAAAATACAAGAAAATCTATTCATCAATTAGTTATGAGCATAAACAATTAATAATTGATAAATAGGTAGGTACTCAAGAAGCAGAGTAATCAAAAAAAGTTTGAAAAATTTCTTGTATTTTCAGACGCCAGGCTTGTTGCGCTCCTAGTTCCCTACCACTGAGTCCGTTTATCTTCAGTATACTTACTTGGAACTTTTTAGTTTATACCTAGGTAGAAAATACTACGCCATGTGCCTGCGTGTATACTAATATTAGTATAATTGCTTATTTAGATAATTATTAACACAATACCGATATCAATAACGCGATACTTATAACCAGGGCTAGGGTTGGTATGCAATAAAAAATTGTAAAATATGCATTTTATTTACCAAAATATGCAAAAGTATGCATTTTAATTTCTATCTTAGATTTTATATTGACCGACATACTTTTATTAATTGTGGTTATATTTCTCCGTCAAACTATTCAATCTTTAATCGCATACCTATTGTACCATAGGATTGTATTTATAAAAATAAAATTTGTGTTTGACAAAAAAATCAAGTTTAATACTTTAATCAGCTGAGCTAGAATTAAATACGAAGTATTAATATTAAATTATAAATATTAATTAGGAAATATTAATACTAAATTATAAATATTAATTATACGAAATATACTATAAAACATGCATTTTTCGCATTCTTATAATGGAAATATGCAATAATATTAATTTTATTCAATATATGCATTAATATGCATTTTATCCAAAATATGCAAAAACATGCAAAATAAAAATACCAACATTTATCTCATCATGAGGTGATTCGTGGACATTACTGACAAAATCAACAATCAGAAGTCGCAAAAAAACATGCTGTTGCATACAAATCCTAGACCTGCTTATATAACATAATATCAAATCGTACGCTATACAGTATCAAAATACATTGACGAAGAGCAGGTAATATGGTGATGATGATGATCACATTTTCACATCTATATATCATAATATTTTAATTTTCTTACACATTTGGCCTTCGGCCGTGTATCATAATGACATACGTGTGCTTATTATTTTGTGTTCGCTGTTCTAGATAAATACATAATATATATATATGTATAAATTATCATTGTTATGTGTACTTTGCAGTATACAAAGAATATATTGATTCTTCGCAGTAGTCAAAGATACGATATTATATTATTATTATTATTATTATATTGGAGGCGCTGCCGTACGTCGAAGCGATAGGTACCATTGATGTGAACATTATTATTGTTTGACGATGCGTGTTTCATCGACATTCCGCCGTTTCATTAGATCTCGCGGATGTACGTCATGCACAGAGATAATTAAATCTGTTTACACCTCCTCACAAACGTATCCATTTCTTGATAACGCAAACTGGGGCAGTTTTAACCTATTAGTAAAATATGTTATAATAGAATATACGTAGGTATATGCACAACGCACCTTTACAATGACTGCCGAGTCGGTTACTATAGGTTTTACAGGCAAAATTTACTCGTATGCTATTATAATTATATTATTATAACCCGTTCGGCGCGTTAACTAATTTCCTCACGACGACGGTTTTAATTACCGAAATTACGACGAAATTAAAAAACAATATAATATATAAAAATCTATATTTGGACACATTTCAATCTCTTGAAAGTCTTTGTATGTAATATACAGATGCAGAAGTTTGTATTATTTTGTCCACATCTCTAAGTAATAATTTAAAATCAATAGTTTTAGCACGAAATGTGACTAAACTTTTGACATGTACAGTTGAATAACATCCGTGATATATTTAAAAGTCTGACTTATACCTACATCTGTAATTAGATTCGTTGAGAAGTTTTCATTATACCGACTTCTGAGACCATCATGATGACCTATATAATTTTTTTTCCAATGTGAGAACAAAATTTAAAAACAGAAAAAGACTCAGTTATTTTATCCAGTTCAAAGCACAAAGGCCAGAAAGACATTATTATAGTGGTTATATAAATTATAATATAGTATAGATAATCTCCATCAGGATGACTGCTTATAAATTCGCGTTGAGATATATTATTTTTAATATCGTTAAACAAATACCACATATAAAATAAAAAAAAATACTATAAGAGTTCATAAAATCGTAAACAGAGTTAATTGGATTAGTAATTATTTTTCTGTTTTAATAAAAGTATACCAGACTCGGATGAGTCGGATGTATATATTGTATAAAATAAACTCATAATATCTGTATTGTATTATACTATACAGCGATAACGATGTTTTATGTATAATATGACTTTTACATAATAATTGAACAATTCTCCCACTCACTTGCATTCGACGAAGTATAAGACACCACGTATAGGTAATTTTCTATAATTTTTTATTTTTATTTGTGGTGAAATAAACATAATAAATTAAATCAAAATCTGTATCGATTTTAGTCAAAAATAAATTTTTTTTTATTATTATTATTATTAAACGAAATATACCCTCGGCGACTAGGCCATTGGGTTACAACATTTTTATTTCATTGGGTTCAGATTACATTATTGACAACTATATTATTTACAATTTTCGTATTTTATTTTGATGTTCTGCCTCTGTGATGAACTCGAAAATGAATTGTTTGTCGTATATATAGTACAATATTACTACCACCATTAATATGCTGATATAGTAATATACATACTATTATTATACCTTGACTACACAAATGTAATAATTGTAGTCACGACGGAATCATACTCGTATGTATCATCGCTTAACTCTTTTTTATATGATATTATTATAAATTATTATTATTATTGGAAACTCAGCTTAACATACGGCAATCATGATGCACCGCCAAAATCAAAATCGAGACGCTGTCGACATACATTGTTCCGTACAGGAATTGTTTGAGTGGACTGTATTGATGCTGGTTCAGTTGTTTAGAGGTTGTCACGGAGTATCTGTACCGTGTGAGTGTTTTATACCGCGCAAGTCTGCCCGTGGTGGGTCTTGCTACGGCGTAGATGTGTCGTGTCAGAAGGTCCCGAACCGCGCAAGTCTGCCTGGGTAGGTCTTGCTACGGTGAGGTAGGACTGACTACTGACTGATTTTGTGCTCCGCACTCCCTTTTATAATCTTGATCTCGCCTGCTGCGGCGCTGTGTACTAACATGAACCGCCCATGATTGTCTGTGGTTGGTTATTGCGTACGGTCACGTGACGGCGCTGGCCAATACATTGGTTGTTGCCACCTTCCACGCCCACAGCAGTCCGATTATAATGCTGTTGTGTGCTGTTGTTGTAGTTGCCTAAATGGTGGTCTGTGGCTGGTTGTTGCTGTCGTAGCCGCGCCTACCGTGATCTTGTGATTCGTTAAAGCGCTTGAAGATATGCAAACGCCGGCCTGTGATCCGCTAAGGCGCGTCCGTTCCGTTACAGAACACGGGACCGGCCGTTTTGCATGTTGTGGCACCGTAGCCGGCGTGCAGACCCGGGCTCCTTTAGAGCGCGCGGATTGCCGAACGCTTCGTCTTTGCTCACCGTGAGCCCTTATACTGTTACCAGTGGAATGAGCATTTATGACATTATACATAAATACTCTTCGCAGAATACACACGGGTCACCAAGAATAGTTCGATTGGGCAAGTTTGTAGCTATCGTGTACCTTATTGCGACCGGTGCTCTGTGGACCAGTCTGACCCGTGCTCTACATAATACATAGATCCGGCCGGTACAGTCGGCGGGAGGTTGGTAGCTCATGTACGCCTCCCGACGTCAAACGTGCCCGCCGTTGCAGCGTTTATTCGCGACGATCGACGGTCAGAGTGCCGACCGACTGTATTCCGAATCTCATGCTATTATGCAATCGTATTTTGGCCCCAACGGCCCCGTACAAATAACATACATATATTTAATAAAAGAAACTATATTTGATAATATTACCTGGGGAACAACACGACCCCGTGTGGCGTGAACATACATAGTTATTGGATACCGACCATCGCAGTGCGGCTGAATTCTGGTTACATCGAGTACATATTTCGGCGTGAGTTTCGATCGATACGTATGAGTTTAAAAACAGACGGACCCAACCTCGCGTGCAGCTAGCATTGCACGTGAGTTGTCTGCCGGAGCCATTAATCCGCCGACTTGATGGGACAGACCCGGTAACCACCGTGGTTAGACCTATCAAGCGCTGCTCTATGTATGGTTACGCGGACGAGGCTATTTCATGAGACGCTTATTTTATTGCACTTGACGTAGGTAGTCGTAGTGGGTATTGATCCAAAGAAAAATGGATCTGCTCAGTTGCGTATCGCCGAATCGGATTGCAGCCGTTCGTACGCTATAATTTAAGAAAAAAAAGTTACACTTAGATTATAAGATTGCAATGCTTCAAATAATATTATTATCAACACAAATAAACGTTTTGGTGTGTTACCTATTCAATTGGTTTTTATTTGACAATAATATATAATACGTACTATAATAGTATTATTAAATTATTGATAAACGCGTCCACACGCTATAGTGGAAAATTAATTAATGCATTTTGTGAAAATCGTAACTATATTATACAGTTTTACTTTTGGTATTTTTTTTAATTTTTTTTTTTTTGTTACCGTTGTAAGGATCTTCTTTTAATCGACATTTTAAGAAGAGTAACTAAAATAAATCGTAAAAGTAAAATGTCAATAAATAACTTAAAAAGTTTTAAATTATTTTTAACATTTTTATCGTGTACAGAAAATGCTAACATAAATTCCAAGTCTCTATACAGTTGTTGGTTTTTGAACTCCACTTTAGGGCTTAGCCTCTTCAAAATTTTATATTTTAATTAAATATTAAATCCTTTATTAGTTATCTAACATACAGACAGATCCTACAGAAACTATGTTTGAAGAAATTATTTTCTAAAGTTTGAACAACAATTCAATATATTATATTAGTATGTTTCAGTTTTTTTTATAATATATATTCGCCACTCAATAGTAGTGTTTGTTTATAAATGTGTTGTAATTTGCAGTCTTATTAAAAATATTTTTAATTTTAGTAATATGTAGATGTATTTTATGAAATTAAGCGTAAGAATGTGAATTAGAAAAAAAATTTTAAATATATAATTACGTCATTACATGCCTATAGAGTAATACATTTTGAAGGTATTTGAACAGAAGATGCGTTGGCCACTGCAGGCCTGCTTAATTTAAATACATAAAAGCCCCTCATCCAAGTAAAAAAAACTCAAATATTGGTCTTTTGTTAATATAAATATATAATATTATTTATAACTATTGGCAAGGGAAAAAAAACAGTAGTGTAACTTTTGGAAATTCACTTGAATTGAAGCTCTACTGCAGTTTTCACTTGTATCATGCAATATAATCCAAAACGATTTTGGTTACTTGGAAAAGCACGGTGACGATAACCTTGACGATCATTATTCGATAGGCAGCGTGGCATGCACACTGCAGTGTTGGATCCTCTCGTTCAGATACTTGCAGACTAGTATTGCAGTTGTACGACAACGGCAAAACGATAATTTTAGTCATTGAACTCGTCGAACGTAGTTGATTGCGCAAAAACGTTCGACAAAATCGTGTAAAATGTCTTCGACATTATGCTGGGCCGTTTTCACATCAAGCAATACCTGAAGCTGTGACGTACAAACACAACGGCGGCCACGCGAATAAGCCTGCACTGTCTGGCGCTTCTCCGACGGCACTGCGCACAGCATGTCCCAGCCGGAACACGTAAATGCTCAGCTGCGCGAGATCGGCCACCATCGGGACGGCGGTCGCCATCTAAATGGCCTGGCTATAAGTAACCGGCCGCAGCGCCGTCAGTCGCGTACGTGGCCACCACTTTGCTGGTCATCATCAGGCTCTATACACGAACAGCAACGCCCAGCGACATGTTGTGACAGGACGTCCCCAGCAGCAGACTATATGTATAGGTACGCCAGCGGGCCGAGAACGCGTACAGGCCTGACGGTCGGTTTTCGACATTACCGAGTTTCGAGTATTTGCGGGATGTTCAAAACGGCCACCGTGATACCGGCCACCGTGTGCTCCACGATTTCCTCGGGCGGCCAGTGGTAATCGAGAAACAGCTATAGACTCAAAACGCACGTTATCGCTGTCCACACGCAGTCAGACGGTCGATACATCACTCGTTTTTCGCGCTGTGTTTCTCGGGACCCATCCAAGGCCAGGACGTTGTCATTGTGTGAACATTTATTGGTTACTTGGCTTTGGACTGTACAGCCTGGTACGGAGACAACACACACTGGCGCACTTGACGATAACTGGCAACGAAAGGGCGGACAAACTTGCCAAGGAAAAAGCAAACAATCCATATCAACAAACCTTCTGGAATATAAACTCAGACAAACACGTTAAAACATTGATAAACAACCGATTTAAAAACGAATGGCAAAATATGGACACTAAATTAAACGAAATAAAAAGAATAACCCTGCAATTTTCATCAAAAGAATAGATGAAGTTATATTAAATAGCCTCAGAATAGCGCATACACACTATACACGCATGCACATAATCTCTTGAAAAAAAGAACCTCCCAAAATATGTAACACATCATGTGGACATTCAACCTCAATCAAACATATCATAACAGAATGCAGAGACATACTCAAGAGGCCCAAGTAAAACACAACATACCTGAGTACCTACCTTCACGACGCACTCGGCCCAGACTAAGAAGCCATCCAAAACATACTACTATTATTCTTGAAAAATATTAAATTGTACAATTTAGTTTTAAGTACCTACGTATGACCGTAGACTTTGGACGCTGGTCGATGTCAAGGATCAGACAATTTTAATTGGAAAATCGAGATTTTTATATGATTTTATACACGTTTATATATTTTCTCCTATCATCTCGCGTGTGTGATGTGTTTACCCGCACAATTAAAAAGATTGGAAACCGCTCTCATAGATATAATATCTAGTTAGATACATCGAATAATATCGTTGTTATTGTAGCGCGTCCATAGAAGTTTTTTGTTCGATATCTGCAGATAGGTACCGTCTGGAAATGATTGAACAGCTTTAAATTTGACAAAATGCAATCGGAAAAATGATTCTTTCGATACCTATAAATCTAATAAACTATCTACACTGTCAGTGGTTTTCGTTTTCCTTCAAACTGTCACCGTTGAACTGTTCATATACGAGAATTTCTCTCACATGATTTAAGAACGTCTGCGAGCGTTACTATTATATCGTGCATATGGACAATTATATACCTATATAAAGATCTTTAAATGATATTAAATCATAGGTCCACTTTATTAGCAACGTAGGTATATTGACGGATTAAGAGGGAGGAGAAGTTAACGAGGCTCTCTAATTTTTTTTTTTTGTCAATCAATGCCAAATAACAATATTTAATTAATTAAATTTGCATATAAAATTATATTATAATATTATACCTGTACCTACATCACTTTTATAACAAATTATCAATAGAAAACACGGGTTGATTACATATATATGTAGATTGATGGGAGAGAACCAAGTTGATTGTTATCGTTAAATATGAAACATAGACCGTTGTTTTATCGACTTTTTATCATTACTAAAAAAAACAACACACAATTTGGCGTAATAATATATTATTATTCACTGCATAGGTAGGTATATATAGTGTATATTATTATATAAAATATAATATATGATTTGTTCAAAACGAATCCTTAAACCATATCTGTATTTCAATAAAACTTATATTTATTTACATTTCCATATAATATTCAACCAGAAAACTATTTTGTCGCTTTATATCGAAATTGAAATATTGAATGCACTGTATACCTACAGTATTTTATAAAATGTTCTTTATTATTACCTACCTGCCAACGATGATGATGTTATTGGTATTATAGGTATTCGTGTTTAGGTACCTACATTATAATAATATATACACTATCTGTACTTACATATAAGAAAATCCATTAAAACAATAATACTCAACTGTCTGACAGTGTCTGTAGTATATTGCGACTTTATGCAATAGGTATGACAATAGGTAAAGGGATCTTTTGCAAATTTTTATTATTTTGGTTTTTTTTTTAAATTTAAATAATTACATTTTTTTATAAGTACCTACTTTATAAAGATTGGTAAGTTATGTTCGCCGGGTAAGTCTGGGAGCTTTCCCGTCTACCCGCACGTATGTGTATAATATATTGATATGTCAATAAACGATGGTGGCGCATGCGGAAGCAATGCGAAAGCAGTTCCTGCGGCGTCGTCGGTTAAAAATGAAAAAAAAAGGTAAGTAATGTTAGGGAAAATTTGATTATTTTGTTCACAAAAAAGGTACTTTCATCTCTGCTTGAACTAACATGAGTACATGACGCGTTAAATATTAAAAATAAAGATTTTTAACTTGCCTGCAATAGCTACAGAAGTATTGAAAATCGGCACTATGAAATAATAAAAGAATTATTGATGTACCTACCTACCAATCTTAAGTAATTTTCACCAAATAATTCTACGAAAAAAATAGAAAAAATAGTCTAATATTTACTTCACCCTCATAAAATGATTTTGAGTACCTAGGTATAAATCTCATACTATCCCTATTCTATATCACCGTGTGTTTTACATTGAGGTGCTGAATATTATTTTTATTTTTTTGCCACCACTCATTAAAATATACTGCTTCAGCAGATGCCAGATGAACCAAGTCAAATCAAGTCACGCTCATGGAAAGTAATGATTATAATTGTTTTCATAGTTATAAATTATAACAGATAAGTATATTATTTTGTTACTTCAGCAACTGTTATGATTTTAAATGAGATTAAACATTTGGACAACATGTATTATGTAAAACCCGTAAAAATATGACTTCACTGGACTGAATTGCATAAAAATACTTAGGTAAATAATGAATCGTGATAAAAATAATATGCTCTACCTCATGATAATATAGGTAAAGTTTCCATTATCAACTTTTTTTGTGACTCCTTAAAATCTCTAACTCCTCTAACTTCACTATAGGTAGTGGTAATTATATATTTATATTTGATGTACAATTAGTAAAGAGTAAAGTTAACAAATTGCTGTGTAAATACATACTAAAACCGATTTAATTTTTATTTTATGAAAAACTTAGAATTTGTATAATTTATGAAGTATCTATTTCCTACTTGTAGTATTTCTATTTTTTAAATGGCATTTGTATTAGATATTTTAAGACAAAAACTTTCTATAAATGTAGATGTTCAAATATCATCATCTCAAACGTTAACTAAACAGTTTTTTTTTATTAAAATAAACAATCAGATTAAAGTAGATTAAAATACCAAAGGGGTATATTAAATATGATTTGTTTTATACTTATAGGTAGGAGGTACCTACACAAAATATTTTTATATTTTGGGCCTTTAGGGCATCTGGTCACGAGCATAAAAGACACTCTAAAAATCGTACAAATAATTAACAGATTACCGTTTAATTTTTTTAAATGTACATTTATCTTAATTACGATCAGATTATAACATTCAAAAATATTATATCCAGTGACTATAATTATTTACATATACCTATTTAATATAGAAAGAATTGTGACGAAAATCACAATAGATAAGATTTGAAAATTTAATACATGGCTCCTATCATATTTTTACAATAACAGGTGAAAAATAAAAGAAATATATTAGCACAATTTTTTTTTACAAGCATTCAAAGTTTGAATTTTGACAACATGTGTAAAAATCACGAAAATTCACAAATTATTTTAAACTAGAAATTCATAAAAAATTTTCTTTTTAAGAGGACGTGATACCCGCATGTGTTGTCTCTGTCTTACAAGTGCATTATATAGTAAATTTTACGTTCAGCAGAACACATGTAGCTCCGTTTGCTTAAAAATTAGAGTGAATTGACCTCTCATAAAATTTAAAGGTATAATTGTTATCTGGTCAACCTCATATGCTTTTTATTATATTTAAATTTTAAAGGATATTGAGTATTTTAAGATGCACAAAAAATTTACAATTTTAAAATACTCATAACTCGCTTTAAATTTGATATAAAATAAAAAGCATATGAGGTTGTCTAGATAATAATCTTACCTTTAAATTTTATAAGAGGTCAGTTCACTCTAATTTTTAAGTTAACGGAGCTACACGTGTTCTCCTGAGCGAAAAATGTACCATGTTACGCATTTGTAAGACGGAGACAACACATGCGGGTATCACGTCCTCTTAAATCTAAGATTTGAAAAATTTTAATAATCTATAATATATTCTAGACAGATAAATCGTCTTCGCTCAGAATCGTTTTTCGTATACAATGATATAATATCATTGGATTCAAATTTAATTCCATCCATAACAGTAACCCACATGTAACCTACTGTACAGCAGAGTGACATCCAAGACTCACCCGCTTTTTTTAAAATTATGTCTAGTATAGAAAAAGTTAGTATGAATATTTAATAAAAAATGTTTTGCATCATATTATGTTTTTGAATCATTAAAAAAACAAACTTCGATATATTCTGGGTTATTGGCTGACAGTTGTTTACTTACATATTTTATATTAATACAACATAACACATAGCAATACTAATATGATTTACACATATTATATGTTTCATGTTATTATTAGGTACAGTAAATTATCTTTTTTTTAAAGTGACATATATTTTGCTTGTTGGTGATTTTATTGGGTGGGTCCAAGTGAATGATGTAGGCTACTGGGAACATTGTTTGGATTTTTGGTAGTGTAGCGTTAGGTAACTAACTGATATTTAAAAAATTATTATAAGATAAAAATTACTATAAGATGTATTAATTAGGGAGCTTTCAGAATTTGCGAAACTATAAAATTTGAAGTGTCTAACCAAATTAATAAAAAGTTCGTACTCAGAATTAAATTTTTATTTTCGAAATTATATTTTAGGAAATCATGGTATAAAATTGTGTAGTATAATGTATGTATGAGTATAATGTATACACAATACATAGTTTGAACCATTTAAAATAACACTAATTATTTAAGAAAATATTAACAATTTCTAAAAGATTTCTTAAAAAAACAACATTTACAATCTGTGCAAACTAGCACAATAAGCGAATTCGCAAAATAACATAAACAAAAAAAAAACATCAATAAAATGTGATAAGGGAAGCAATCCAGTGATAGGACCCCTTTTTTTAGATTCTGAGCGGAGCGATGAATGTATTGATTTTACCATGATGTGTGTTTTTATTTTTTATTTTTTCTGTCTGTCATCACGTTTTGGGACAGTAAAAGTGCTTCGATTTAAAAAAGTTCTTAATACTTTTTTAAATAATCGAGAAAAACAAACTAAAAATTAAGGGAAAAATGGGAAATTTTACGCACACTCATTTTTCGACAAAATCGATTTTGGTTTTTGGTATCGTAATTATCATAAAAAGTCATATCTCCCCCCCCCCCCCCCCCATGACAAAAACCTAAATACGCCACTGGACGTAAATGTTACCTAGATAGGTTTTTTATATGGGCCAATAATTACTCAAACATGTGCATTGGTTCAGTAGCACCGATCACCCAATTTATGTATGACATATGACATAGGAAATTTTTTAGATTGGGGATAAGTACTGAGTGTAAAGTTTAAACTTAAAAATATACGATTACGATTGAAGTTACATTACTTGTTTGTAGATGCTTTGATTTGTATCTGATGGTTAGCTTATAACAATAGAGGAAATGGTGGGGGCCCCTTGATGTACGATGTCATAGCATTATGTTTATTTCCTATCGACAAATAAATACAAATTTTCCATTTTTCAGACAGATTTTGTATAGTACAATATACAAATATAGTATAGGTACTCATAATTATAAATTTATATCATAAGACGTTACAATGAGAACAAAAGATTCAAATATCGTCAAATTGTTTAATACTACTTCAACGAAGGTCGAACGTTCAATAAAATTCTAATGAGTATCTAATGATTAGGTACCAACAATCAGCCCTGAATCACACAGTAGGTACACAAAAACGATTTGAAATTATTTTCTAACTATAATTTATTAATGGGTACCTAATAGACAATAGTAAGTATAATAATTTTATAAATTTTAAATCGCTAGGGTCACATAGTATGGATGAAACACGATTGTGGACGCTTTACCTTTTTTGCAACACGATTGCGGATGATCACTATATGACAAAAGGTATTATTTTGCACCCAAAAAATGACACGACTCCAGAAGAAATTTAGTGAAACGTTACCAAGTTGTGAGACGCAAAATAGCCTAACGACTATCAATTTAATGACCGGCTTTTCGTTAGGATGTCTAGTGTACATCGACTACTACACGGTTTAAGATATATATCTACATAATTACTTAAAAAATATTTAGAATACTAATGATAATACAAATACATAATATGATTATTGATAATAATTTAGAATGACGTTGGCATCGTATTTCTATAAATTCTACAATAGTATATGATTATAAAAAAAAGTTAAAAATCAAAAATTAAAGTGTTATAAGTAGGTATTGTATAAATTAAAATACTATAAGGGTTTACTGTACACGTTCATAAAAGTCCACGATATTTATACAATTACAAAAGAACGTAAAAGAGTTAACATTTTAAAATTAAAAAAGCAACATTTAAATTTTTTTCCTCTGTAAGAATTTTAATACGCTCAGAATGTCCATTATCACATTATCGAAGTATTATTTATAAATTTGTCAACATACTTTTAAAGATATATTTGGGATCACTAGAGTGTTTTATTCAATGATTTTAGCACTTCTGACTATTGGGACACTAGTAAAACACTAATGACTACAATGGAAAATATTATATTATATTATATTATCTTCATAGCAATATCAAGTAAAATGATTTTATCATTATTTTATTTGTTAGTGCATATTTTTTCTTCACAAATAATATTGTAAAAACCTCAGGAGCATGCTTAAGAGGGAAAGGGTGACCCTATGACTTATTTTTGTCATATAAGATACACGATTAAGCTAAGAAAGTATATTACTCTCCAAATAACGTGATCTGATGCTTCACTTTCAAAAAAATTCAAAACGTCACAGAACAATCTAAATTTAAGAACAATTAACATTAGACAATGGTTGGAACACAGAATGAGAGAGAAACTGAGAGGAGTAGACCTAGGGATTTTATAGAATATAAAGGTATAATAATAGAAATAATTACACTAACAAATATATATAATATATATATTATACATATACATACATACATATATACGATTATTTTATTTTTAAATTTTTTTATAACTAGAATAATTTAATTTTTTTCCCATGGTAGAAAAAGGAGACTGTAACACAGCGTTCACAAACACTGGACACTTATACACATATTAATAAAATGCACGTTTGTATACAAAACTAATTAACAGCGCGCGTTACGTCGTCAAAATTAAACAAGAACAAGATAACTGAATACATAATAATATCTCCGACACATATATATATAATAATAATTCATACAAAATGCAACGTACGTAAATAATTATCTTAGTCCTGACTGCATGCATACATAGATATTAAAATTCTATTACAAACGATACATTGGAAAAAAAATGCACTCAACGGCTGATGGACAGATTGTAGAAAAAACTGCATCTTATTGCCTAACATCCCCCCTCCAAAAAAAAAAAAATAAAAAATATCAAAATAATATATACTCCTGTTGTGTCCGGGTGAGGCTGTCGTGGTTTTTTCCCAGCGTTTTACTTAGCTCTTTCTCGGTCTTAATTTATATATTTTTTACTTTTTCTTTAATATTATATATATTTGTTATTTTTATTTAAATTTTTTACAGTCGGCTTACCTACCAGTGGTGTTATGGAAATAAAGTTTATAAATCATTATGTATATTTTAATTATTATTATTCGTTTATTTAAATTTTTTTACTAACCCTTTCACCAAACTATTCTATGATAAGTTTTGAAATAAAAATTTTATTTTAAAAGAAAAAATATAAAGCGTACAATAATTCTATAAATATTAAAATGCTAATTTTTGTGTTACTTTATTTACGGCATATGGGTGATCTAAATACATACACAAACATATACTATTTATTCTTAAGTTTTGTTTTTATCTTATGACTTGAATGCCTCAAAATGTGATGGAGATGAAATTTATTCAGAACTTAATGCAATAATCAATTCACATAAATCAACATGTGTAATTTAAATTATGCACTTTGTTGCTTTAAATAGAAACAATAATTTTAATATTTTGTGTAAAAAGTATAAGTATTTTTTTTTTTTAATAAAAAATTAAAATCAACAAATTAATAGGTAAATTATTGTTAATCAATTGGATATTCTTGTCATAAGCTTGTACTTTTATGTATATATATATATAGTTCTAATGAAATAATTTTACAAGCTTTAAAATATAAATAGTAGACACAAATAAAAAATATTGTATATGCGTTCATGTCATACAGTGATTATTTTGTCCAAGAAAAAAATAAAGCCCAAAAATGAGATTAACTATAAAAATGAAGCACTCAAAGATATAATAATAATAAATAAAAATAATAAAACTAAAGACGAGCACAATAAAGTTATTTTCATTATTATCTTGTAATATTGATTTTAGGTTAAATATAAAATAAATGACGTTATTTTCACAATTTAAAATTGCCAAAAAAAATTAAATAATAAATGGTTTATTATATAGTTCTAAAATACACATAAATATTGAATAATCCAATTTTTTTTTTGTTTTTTTTTATTTTTCTTTAAGTTGTAGAATATGTATAATTATTGTAAACAGGGATAGGTGGAAATTCAGCAGTAGTAAATAAAAACCCCATTTACATTTTTGTATAATTAATATAAAATTGTTATCATATCAATCAGCCGTTTTAATTTCTAGTACAACTAATATAAATATGTTGATATCATAAAATATGATAAAATCTGTAATGGTTCAAAATATAAATGGCCATTTGTACGGATTTAACTACTATTTCAAGTACAAAATGAATGTATAGTTATAAATTTAAAACGAAATAATAGATATGGGAGGAAATGTGCCCACAAATCTACTAATGCCTATCCTATAATAGTAATAAAAATAATTAATTAACTTTCAATTATTCTGTATATTTAATTAAATTTTTTTTACATATTCAAATGCCCATGAAGTTGCGTTAATAATAATAATAATAATAATTAGTGTTTCACAACATTTTTATAACCGAAAAAAATGTGAATTCAATAATTGTTTAAAATTCCCCCAGTAACCGAGCTATGTATAATGAATCTTTGGTTAAGCGCTTTGTAAAGCTTGGGGTTGCTTGGTCAGAGCATTCTTGTTCTAATATAAAATTATTAAATTTAAATATAACAATAAAACTGAATAGAAACTATTGTGTAGTGTATAAATTACAAAAAAATATTCTATTGATGTGAATCACAATGTTTAAGTCACAGACTGTTATTTTGAATTATAATTTTATAATTGTATAATGCCCATAATAAATTGAGTATGTTTTGATTATTATGTATGTTAGTCTAGAACAAGATGCTAGAGACAAAATTGTTAAATGTCAACAATATGTATTTTGTATATTATTTTTTTATAATTAAATATAGTATAACAAATATTTTATGGACTAGACCTCCTACTAGTCCATTTAGAAATGCTACTGTGGCATTGTTTAATTTTTGTAAGTGGGGGATGGATGGATTATCGCTAAATTTGTAGCAAGGTCAATGTTTTAACCTAGTAAAGAGCAAAAAAAAAAGTTATAATAGATTGCGTATTATTTAAGTTGTTTTTATGGGAGAAGATGTTAAATGAGAAAAATGTTTTAATTTAGAGGGGTATTGTAACTTAGTTTGAAATTTTGTATCTCCATTTTCTATGTAACCCTCCTGGGAAGGGAGAGCTACATCCTACCATAGTAATTTTTTTTTTTTATATAAAATTTTTATAAATATATAAATATATATATAATATATACTTTTTAAATATAAAAAAAAATTAACAAAAAAAAATTAATAAATTAAAAATTAAATAACTTTTAACAATTTATCAAAAATAAATTTAAGGAAAAAAAAGGTATTTTTTTTTTCAAAATTTTGTCTCCCTCTCTTTTTTAATTAAAAAAAAAATCCCTAACTTTAATCATGTATAAAAAGAGCCGATTGTTAAAGGTAGATAGAGACAAAAACCGTCTCAATCTGTACCATAACAATCATTTGTACTCTTGGTCACGCAATCAGTCACATCCCCTCCTTTGACCTATAAGGTCAACAGTAGCTCTTGATTTGGTGTGAGGAAGACAGCCATTAGTTTCAGTAGCAAATAAACCGACAACAATAATATATCATGCAAATATCATTATTTGTAATGTAGAAATCTTTAACGTCGGTGGAGGAGATATATTTGCCAGGAACTAATGGTAACTGTCATCAACTCACTGTTGTGGTGTTTCTGTGGGTCTGCTGTTGCGTTGTTGTGGACGTGGCACTGGATTTGCTCCAGATGCAACCATCGATCGGATTCTTCTTTGAGCCGACTAAGAATTTAAACATAAGCATATTAATAATAATTTTTATTAAAATATCATTAAAAATATAGTTATAGATTATTTACTTGTGTAGCCAAAAAATGACCAATAATGTGTACTGTGGTAGTATCTTCAGTGCCATCAGTTGATCCTTGTGTAGGTAGTTTAATTATAGATCCAGTTACTCGTTGCAATTCTCTAACATTAGATCCACCTCGACCAATTATGCGACCAACTTGACTACTAGGCACCATTATTTCTACTGTCAATCTAACTTCTTCATTGTTTGGAACAAAACCTTCATCTCGTAACTTGTCGAATATCATTCCTTGAGCCTGTATAAAAGCAACAAATTAATATTTGAATAGTGATGACAAGGCTTTGAAAAAAAAAAATTTAAAAAAAATTTAATTCATAACATGAAAAAAGCAAATAAATAAAACCTAAAAATGTTAATAAATGTCCTAGGAAATATATTTTATAAATCAAATGTTTAAATTAGTGGCGGTTTTGAGAATGATCCAGTGAGGGAAGTTATTTAAAGAATTAAAAAAAGTATTTGTTTGAAATTTGAAAAATACAATTATCAAGTCAAATTAATAGTTTTCAAGTAGGTAACTAAAATTAATTATATTTATAAAATTCAACATAAATAATGAATAGGAATGGTTAGGTTAGGTTACATATATATATTTTTTTTAATGTATGCAAAATAAACCATGAAAATCAAATTAAAAGATGACCGATATCACCAACCAACATCAACTATAGTATTTATCGGTCTCATCAAAACTGTGGTATATTATACTATATTATGCTGATTGATTTGGTATTAGTTCCAATATCGTTATAGTACTATAGTTTATGAAATGTACATTAACAATATTTAAGAAGACGCCACACCCGCATGTGTTGTCTCCATCTTACAAACGTATAACATATCAAAATCTGTTTAGTGCGGGACAACTTTTCTCCCTCAATATTTATAATAGAATTTTCAAAATTTCACAACCCATAGGTAAAAACTTTATCTGTGTCATAGCGTCGTTATTTTTCTTGATAGCACAAATCAATAATTTTAAGTAATTTAATGAAAAAATAAAAATAAATGTATTTTCTTAAGCTGATAACTTTAATTATATTTATGTTATCAAAAAAATAACGATGCTATGACACACATAAAGTTCTTACCTATGCGTTATGGAATTTTGGTAATTCTACTATAAATACAAAGGGAGTAAAGTTGTACCGCGCTAAACAGATTTTGGTATGTTATATGTTTGTAAGACGGAGACAACACATACGGGTGTGGCGTCCTCTTAAGTGTATATTATATCATATTACATATCTTATTATTATTTATATTACACACACTATGTCAACATGACTATAATAAAAGACTGCACACACAACTTCTTACACTATTTTGTTACATTGAATTAATCAATTCACCTTAGACCCATTTTTATTTTTTTACACACATTCTTAATTTTTTTTTTTTGAGGGGGGAGGAGGTAAAGATGTGAAACCATCAAAAGTTGTGGTTTTACTTTCTATTAGTGTAAATTAATTGGTTAAACTTCCCACAGTATAAAAATACATGTCATTAAGTGAATAAAGAAAAGAAGTCATAGAATTCCAAAATATAGAAATTATGGTAGAAGTTATTACCTTCCATTGGGAATCAGCAGTACCAACAATTGTCACTTTTCGGCTAGCTTGTTGTGCACTGTTTGCGTCACCTGCATTACCTATTACTCCTTGTTTTTCATTTTCTGTGGATGCAACTTTGACTGATGCGCCACTAAATCTTATCATATTACGGATATTAGAACCCTTAGTACCAATTATAGCACCAACAGCACTGTTTGGAATAAACAAAAATGCTGTTTCCTAAAATGAAATAATATTATAAGTGTTAAACAAAAATAGATTAAGTTTGATAAAAATTTAATATATTTAGTTAAATTTGTATGTTTACTTGTACATCTGCAGCCAGAGCTGGATTAATTGGCGGAATGGTGGATGGATACATGGGAGGATATGGTGCTGGTGCAAATTGTTGATAATTAGTTGGACCACCGCGGCCTGGATAAGTTATACCTGTTGCTGACATCATTGCCATTGGATGAAGTCCAGGGAACATAACAGTTTGAGGCTAAGCAAAATTAATTACATGTAATGTAATGTAATGTACTATAAACTATATCAGGTGCTATTTAAATAACAATTGAAGAGTAAATACTTACAGCCATCGATTGTAGATCATTTTCAAAACTCTGTCTGAGCTTTGCACTAATTTGAGCCTCTGCTTTAGACATATTCTCTATTGAGCCTTTGACAGTAATTATCCTTTCGTAGTTGAAGCTGTTGATGTCATTTATGCTATAATTATTTTGAATTATTGATTACTATCTAATTTTTACAAACATGAGCATGTTTGTATTTTTACTTACCTAGATACAGTAATTTTTGTTTCAGTCTCAGACATAATTCTCTTGATCGTATTACCCTCCTTTCCAATTATTCTACCAATCAGATTATTATGAGCTAAGATCTTCAGTATCACATCACTAAAAAATTATAATTAAGAAATTTATATTGTAATTTTATGTGACATATTATTTTTCATATTTCATAAAATGAATTAGTAGGTGACAATTTAATTTATTATTAGTAATCACCTTTTATTAGTGTTGGTTGCTTCTTGTTGCATGACCTCCAAAATTTTTCGACATGCATTAGTGCAATTTTCAGGGTTACCATAGATTGTTATAGCTTTTTCCAAAGAGCCAACATTGTCTTTTCTATGAACATCAACTCTAAAACATTTTTATTATTTAATATATTAATTATCTAATTTAAAACAATAACAACTAAACTTAACCAAACTTTCTTTTTCTAAATTAATAAAATTATACTTAATCACATATATTATGTTACCTGGCTCTTGTCTGTTGTGTTATTTGTCTGATTGTAGAACCACCTCGACCAATAATTGCACCAACCATATCACTGTGCACTAGTATACGCAACGGAAACTCTGTTTGTCTATTACCAATAGTAGGAGTAGCGCCAGGAGCACCATACGTTCTTTGTCTTATCGCACTACGATTTCTCCTTTCCATGGCTGGTTCGACTTTTACCTGGCAACCCTCAAGCTCTAAACCTGGCAAATTGGCTAATGCACTATGAAAATAAGATACATTTAATTAGTGTATGACAAATGTATAATTACTATGTATTGTATCACATACGCATTTGGCATTGGAAATTAAAAAGAAAAAAATATGAGCGGAAGCTAACAATTTCACTCAGTTACAAAAGGTAACATTAGGGAAATTAATCTTAGTCCAGGAGTGTCTAGTATTTGCGTGATGGGACGGGATTGTAGGTCATTTTATGCTCACTTGTGTGCTTGTTCGGTGGATTCAAATGTAATCTGTATGACCTGCGTAGGTCCATCGCGTTGACTGAGCTTCTCGATGTCTTTGACCTGACCAAACTGCAACAATATCTGATCCAACTGTTCGAATCGAACGCTGCTGGGCACGTTGCTGATCACGATTTTGTTGGTGCTGTAACGAGAACGAAAACGAGACTGAAGATTATTGAGTGTCGGTACGAGTAAATCAGAAGACAGTGGACCACGTGAGTCCGCCGCGTCGTATATCATGACGTGTTATACCATCGTGTCGAGGGTGCGGGAGGATGACGGACAGCGGTGGTTCGAAGAACATCGAGCGTGTACCGAAAATAATGGTCGACATAGTTGCGAAACGACGTCCTCCTCCGTCACCGCCACCGCTACCACCACGAGCTCCACGACTAGCCGCAATACTAGTAGTACTACACCTCCCAAATCAGTAATTCATCATCTGCCCCTACACTGCGACTGTTCGTTATCTACTACAGTCCCGCATGACTCTGGGTCGTTGTCCTTTTATTGTTGTTTATTTATTAGTTTATTACCATTGTTATTATTATTGTAATGACGCCAATCGATATTACTACTACCACGACGTAGAATAACGTATTACTATTTACTACGTACTACTGTACTAGAGCACTACTTCTACACTTGACAGTTGTTGTAGACTAATTGTAGTACTGTCTAATGTCTATTATATTATTAAAATATATAATACATTGTTGTTATACACACTACACGATTATCGTGGACGATTCAACGATTATTATAATATAATTGATGTTATTTTATGAAGTTTGTGTACAAAAATATCGTAAACGATATCGTGTGCAAGTGTGCGTGTGTTTGATTGTGTTTCTGTGTAGGTACTATAGGTGTGCGTTACAGGCTTACAGCGTTAGAGTTATCGTTATTGGGTTTTCGATCTCGCAAACGTTGGCGCCCGGCGGTCCGAAGGAAGAGACGAAATACGAATTACAGGGCGGTGGGAGTGTTGGTGGCGGCGCCGAGAACACCGTCCGACAGTGTTGCCATGTCGTCACTGTCGCAAGCACCCGGCGTTAGCGGCCAGTTAGTGTACACGTTGCCGGTGTTATTTTTTTCACATAGCCAGCCGCGCCGCGTCGGACCATCGTGCTCGACAGTGTGACCGCCTAATGTCGATTCCAGAATCCAGAACTCTCCCGTTATCAATCAATTGTAAATTGTATTATATTAATGTAAGCAGTTTTGTAATTTCATTGTTAATTACATTAACATGGAGTAAAGGAAATACAATTAAATAAGTGTACTAACAAGATTAACTAAATGAAAACCCACTGTCAAAGAATTGTATAGCCTTCTCCAAGTAGCGGACCGAAATCTGAATCGATCGACAACGAAATAATATTATAACGTGGTTGTAGTAGTAGACAGCTGCTGCTGCTGCTAGGATAGAGTACGATTTTGTACGGCGGTGGTGTAGTGTACCGTATTAGTAGAATACTCTGTATTCGGCAGCCCCTCCCCCCGTTCTCGGCATGGCGGTATCGGATGTCGAATAAGGTACCCGGCGACAGCCACCGTCCTTTCCTTCCGTAGTACCTACTGTCGGTTTACACACATGACACATTAGGTAATGTGTGATGAGCAAGAGAAATATTGTACAATTTTGACATGACAATATCGAGAGATTCGAAAAGTCGTCAGGAAAGACGATATCTGGTTTCATGTTCGTCCATAATAATGCAATTATAGGGAAAATTTGCTATTTTATCAAGACGGTATAAGTCACCCACAAATCGACTGGAAAAAACACATTGAATGATTTTCTTTTAAAGGTATGCGATAAAAACAATTTTAACGGTAATGGACACACATACTCGAATGGGTCGTGGGAGGAATGAAATTATTTTTAAACTACGGTGTTTCATAATTAATTGTACACCTTTCGACAATGACGCAGACGGTTTACTACTCCAATACTTCACGGAAAAAAACCGGTGGATGCAATCCAGATTATTGATGACTACCCCAGTATAAAAATGATTACATGCAAATGTATGTGGGCATAACTCTAAATGTTGCACACTGGCTCATGCAATAAATGATACAAAACGGGTAGAATAAAGCGAAATTTGAGTGAAAGTGAAAATGTTTAAGCACCAGCTCCACTCCTCTTAAGCGTTATATGTAAGATCAGATTAAAAAACCGATCAAAGCCACCTAAATTGTTCCTAAAATGACCATCAAATATAACATTGTCAGCTATATAAGTATCACGTAGTATAAGGTTTTTTTTTGTATATAAATTACCCGCCTCGAGACCCTCAACAATTGACGAAACGTGAAAGCTTTTAATTCAATCAATATAAAATAATATGATCGTTCATTACGATGTCCGAAGATTGCATTGACTTTATATTGAAATACAGTAAAACCTCTCTATAACGGTTCCTCTATTAAACGGAAACCTCCATATAACGGAAAATGTTAATAGTTCCGGTGCAAATAATATATAAAATTTCTATTACCTCAAATGACGGAAAGCTCTTTATAATGGAAAAATATTTGGCCCCATGCTATTTCGTTATAGAGAGGTTTTACTGTATTACATTATTTATTTTTCTTGAAAGAATTCTATGCGAGTATGCAACTTATTCGCCAACATAAAGTTTAATTGACAAATCACGGACACTAGGTTAGTTATGTTTAAATAACACGAAATCTGTTAAGTCAACCTAATCATTTAATAAAATGTTAATGATTTTTAACTTTAAGCTATCAGCCCAACATAAATTAAAAAATATACTAGTGGCGTATATAATACAAATTACATATTGTGCAGATACCTAACCAAATCAAAACGATTATTAACCCAATACCGAAATATTGAAATTGCATCATAACACACCAACCAATATGTCGTTATATTAGTACAGTAGAACTTCTATTATCTTAACGTTATTTCATTTCAATTTATGTAAGTATCCGAATATTTATCTATGTATAAAATTGTATGACGCATACATCCGGTAGCAGCTTATTAACGTGTATCAGTCATTTGTCAAATAAAAATTAATCAATTTGTAAAAAACAAATAATAACAAGTCTCTAATATTTAGTAATATTCTTATATTCGTAGTAACTAATAACATAATGATATGTAATATGTAATAGTAAATATAATAAGTAGCGATAATATGCGATAGTAATTCATCTATATTCATTGTACAAATAATATTTTTTCAAATTTCTATTATCTGGAGTCTGGACTTTCGCCTATCCGAACTCAGTGTGATCAATTTGTGATGTAATCAGTTCGGATAATCGAAGTTTTACTGTATATGCTAACAATATTTAATTTATAATTGAAAAATACATAAATGATACCAGGAGAAAATAATTTAACGTGCAGTTATTGTAACAGATGAGTGAAACTCGAAGTTCAATATTTTGTACCATTCCGTCTGATGAAAAAGTACATACCCTGCCAATAAGAGAAAAATAAAAATCGTTGCCATACGCTCAGTTATTTTGAAACGTATGGCGTATTCATGGCGAACACGAATATAAAAAACAAGCATTATTACAATAGGTACCTATATATTATTAAATTCATTGATTATTACTTATTATGGAATAAAGTATATACCTACCATTATCATAATGTATGTAATTAAAAGTCCGTAATTTAATATACTTTTGATATTACTTTTTAATCATATAACATCCGGCTGACATCCTTAATATATTATTTTTAACCTATAATTATATAATATGTAAGTCGTTGTAAACAATTGCCACAGCGGTCGTAATTAAGCTGATATAATTTATAAATACGAAATAAAGGCTTAAGGCAGCATAAAATAGTATTGTTGTCAAGACAATGTTTTAAAGCGTCGTTTGAAGATTATCGAAATCACAATATTATCTATCGGGTTATCTAGAGTGGCGATAAATGCGCACCACTATACAGTACACACATACTCATGAAGATTTTTTGTATTAATGGTATCTACTATCTACGATGTTAATCGTTAATTTATTTTTTAAATTATTCTTAAAATACAAATCGGCACGCTGCAGCTCTCAACACACGTTCATATTATTTCGCCACCAACATAAATAATTTAGTTCAGACAATAATTTGTAAACCATTCTCCTATTGGTCCTTACCAACACAGAAGCTAACGCCACGAGTTTTATATTCTTTCGAAATTGTTTCCGATTCTCCGATGATAACCGGTAACGTCTCTTGTAACCTGACAATTCGACCGCTTTACTTCAATAACTACTCATGCATGTAGATCAAGGAGTGATAGGTATTAAGATGGGGGTGGCCCTGTAGTGTCGATAAATTCGATTTACAATTGAAATTTAAAATTAAGGCATTCGGGAGCTACTAAAAAAACTCGTAAATACTCTCCACTTGAGACGAATTGAATGATAACTAATTAATAATTATTAATTAGCCATTATTTTAGTCACGTTCAAGAGTAAGCAACTCTCGTATAACCAGAACAACGAATTTTGAATTTTACATTGGTATACTCCACGAAAGTTGATCAATACATCCTATAACATTTCTCAACCGCTCGTTTACTTAATAACTATATAATAGTAATTAGTATTAGTATATTACTATATGGTAAGTCAATAATATTATGAAATACAAAATGTGTTGATTTTAGTAGGTATAGTAATTTGTGTACATTTTGCTCCACCTGAACATTTTTAATATGATACATGCAGAGGCGAGAGGCTAATCTTCATACTACGCGTCTACACATCTGGATTAATCGCTCATTTATAAATTATAAAAACAATTCACATTGAATTGGTCGATTATTCAATTATTTATACATTTTTTAGAGAAAATTTATAAATTATATTATGATATTATTCAATAATCACACCAAAAGGCAAAATTTTGTCATATATAAAGATATATCATGTTTATTTTAAATGAATTAGAAATACATTTTATAATAAAAAATGTGATATTGTGATCAAATAACTATAAATGGTCACCCCTTTATAACTGGAGAATTTGAAATCCACAAAAGATAATAATATAAAACAACTCGGCAAAGTACCAATATGAAAAAAAAACATAATAGGTAATATTGTTGAAAATTACTACCGCGTCGTATATTGGTGAGCATTAAATTTCACCAAAAGATATTAGGTGTAGTATTGTATTTGATGTAAATAAGCCCTGTCGCTTATAATAAATATAAAATATTATAACATATTTTATTATAATTTATAATCATATAACTATAAATAATACGTAACGTGTGTGTCAGCATAACGTGTAATATTGTATTCACAATATTTATTAATAATTCATAGCCAATTTATCCCATTCAATACAGTATGCACACGAGAAGAAGAGCGTACCCACCACTACAATTTAAGATATAAATCGTGTTCACCTCCTAAACGGTATTACCTATATTAAATAATTGCATGGGCAGGGCCAGGCCGGACTTTCCTTAAATTAAAATACAAAAACTTCGGACTGAACTTTCTCACAACACCATTAACCAGGGTCGTATTGGACAAAAACATATGGACTTAATCGTATAAGCAGGGCAGTTTTTAAAAAATACGAACCAATCATGGCTGGGCTTGCTAACCAAATACTATTTCCGGGCCGGATTTTCTAAAAATATTACTGGACCAGATCGAGCCGGGCTAACTTGCCAAAAACTATTAGCGTGATGGGACGGGCTTTCTAAAAATTTTACTTGGCTAGATCGGGCTGAAAATTATTAGCTCGTTCAGACCTCTACTACCTATACATATGTGCGTGAGTTTAATATGTTATGAGTTTATGACTACTGCCTATAGCTATATTATTATATTTTGAAATATATTTTTTAAGCAATTTTTTAGTTATAAAACAATACTTCGCAGGAATGTGCGTTTTTACTAAATATTATTGAGCATCGGTCGACCTATATGTAATATATGTATTGTGTTTTATGTTCAAATGTGTTAAGAATAACACTTAAATCTTAATTGATTTAAATTTTATGAGCTGAGTAAAAAAATTTCCAAACAAATATTTATTCGATATTTGTACAATACAACATTACATAGTACATACCTATATATTGAGTCCCTTGAAACTATAAATCGTAGAATTAAACTTTGGATCACATCCACTAAAACCAAATATTTATAAAGAAAACCGCTACATGGCCTATATTAATATTATATGATAGCAAACTATGTATGCTCGATTTATACGTATATAGGTATAATTGTTAATAAATAAAAAATAACTAAATATATTTTACACTAAGTTATTTTTTTGTTTTTACTACGTATAAATAAAATAATAAATATCATTGATTTTTTTTAATATGAATATTATGTCCGTTAACTTAATTGTATAGTATATAAACAAAAGCCAATGATTATACAGTAAATCCGAAAAAAGTTTGAAATAAGAATTGTGATTTAAAATATTTGTCATTGCCTACATTATTGGCTGTATATAATTTACGGGAGGAAATGTACTTAAAATATACGCACCAGTGAGTTTATAAGCCCATCGTAATATCGAATTTCAATAGCTCTTTAACTGTATAGCTTATTTATAAAAACCCTCGAAAACTCTATTCAATAATAAACGCGAGCGCAATATGCATATTGTTATGTAATTCAAGTATCTGGACGTTTCTGACCAAAACGCTGCAGTCATTAAGATCAAGCAGCAGTTACGCCTATGATGATTACAGGCCGATAACGTTATTTTTTTTAACTACAACAAATAAAATAAATCTTCATTATAGTTTATAACAACATGTTACAATGTTACATGCGTTATTTAGGTATATTTATGAGTTCCATACCGTCATATTATAATATACACCAATAATAGATTTTCAGATTTTCTTATATCATAATACCTAACTATCGTCTAACCATTCTAACCTTTACAAATATTGTCATCATGCAAAAAGTGACAAAAAAAAAAAACAATGTACCTAATATAAATTTAAAATTAAAAAATATTATAAAAACACTTGACCACTTTTTTCATGATACTAACTATATGTTCATATATACTTTGTTAATACAAAATATTAATAGCAATAAATACAATGATTATACGTTTTGAGGTAAATTATATATTAAAAAAAAAGGTTTTAAACATCTATATAGTTGGGTTGCATAAAAAATGTATTAATTTAATGGTTCAATTAAATTTAATGGCCAATCATGGTCAGTTAAATTATATTTAGGGACCTTTAGAACATTATTGATTCGTTAAATGTTAAGAGAGAACAGACAGATGAAATTAATTAGAATTAACCATGTGTATATTATATTTTATTCTTACATATTAGGTATCAATTTAAATTTAGAATATAGTGATTAATTATACATTTAAAAAATTAATACTTATTAAAATAAAAGTTATAACTGCAGTTACATAATTATAATGGCCTGATGTTTGGTCTCAATCACAAACGTATATGCTGAGGTAAAATATGGGCTGGTGTCACTAGTCCCCGGATGGAAGACCATCCGGGTTTAAGTGAGAAATCCTTGCCACATATAAACTTGTTTTAACAGACCGTACCCTCCCCCACAGTTAAAAACCTACTAAATAAATGCCAAAGCCTAGTTTGTTAACTATTTCTGTTATACTCTGGATAGTGTATATTATACTGCATAAAACTAAAATTATAAATTATAAATTTATAACCATGAATATACATATTATAATATATACATAATCTATTGCTTAGCTACATTATAATGAGGTATTTACGTTGATGTTAGGGTTTGTGAAAAAGAAAATTATTATAAATAAACTAATAGAAGTAGTCTAATTTAAACATTATAATTATTATGCATAAACATATATTTCAGAAAAATAGTTTTCTTATAAAATTATTATACAAGTTGCGACACAATAACAGGGAAATGAAGATGTAAATATCTAAGATTTATGAAAAAGGGTTTATTTTATAAATATTTATTATACAGAAAAACCTCAAGACCCTTTAAAGTAGTACACAAAGAAGAAAAGCGAATATTTTCAAAACGTCATATAATACAGTATAGCAGGATTAATTACAAAAATTAAATCGTATTTTGTAAATAATCGTGTGACTGGTTTAATTCGATTTTAATACATAATATATGCTAAGGGATATTATATTATATCGTGTACCTATATACATAGGCTATAGTATTATTATATTGAGAAACGAGGCAAGCTAAATTACATAAATGGGCGGGTATAAAAATAAGGGGATATTGTAAATCGACCTTGAAATTTAATAGTTACTGGAAAGAATTTGTTTTGCACACATGCCGCCAAGGGTCAATGTCTAGCATTTGGAACAAATATTGCCTACGCACGCATACGCTGGATATAAATATTATTGAAAAAACACTACTCAATAAAATCGGAAAACTCAAAATCAACACGATTAAAATATGTTCCTGTTTTACTTTGTAGGTATATAAATATAAACTATTATATACATTTATAACACTGTGACTGCAAATGGAGAGAATTCGTATCAATGTAAAGCAAATTAAACGAGATATTCAATTGAAACAGCAAGATTTAATATATCTATTATCTAAGTATCAAAAATTAGGATATATTTTTTAAAACATCGCCAATAAGGTTAATGATATAAAACAGTATTATGTAAGTTTATCGTTTTTATGAAAAACTATAATTTTATAATTATTCAATAAAATAATGCATGCAAAAACCTAACTTACTTAATTGCATAAAAACATAAACGTCGTACAATGTACTTAATTGACACGTTCGACGATAATAGTACAATCTACATATTACACCAATGGTATACTTAAAACGATTGTAAGACAACTAGGGATATTATGAGTCACAAGTCTAGACTTTTAAGTACTAATATGGTAATATCGTTTAATATGATATAAATAGTTTTAAAATGTTTTTAGAGCGCATTTTAACAAGATTTAAAATAAACATTTTTTTTATCTACCTGTGCACTGTTTTTCATACGTTAAATATTATGTCACGCCATGTTTGAGCATTGCTGCTAATGATAGAATAAATAATATTTATAGTAATGTAGTTTTATAATAATCTTAGGTCAAAGTCATTGATGCAATGCTTTTAATATTGTATGTTGATTATAAATGTATAATATAGTTATACCATCTTAAAGTGTAAATGCATGTATGAATATGTACGTGTGTTTGTTTAATCATATAGACTATATAGATTACAGTAATAAAAAAATAACTCTATGGTTATTTGGATTTTATGAATCTATATACTAATTTATGTGATATTGAAAATCATTTATAAAAAGCTAATTTCAGCCGTTCCAAAACTAAAAATATATGTTTACGTATTATATTATGTATATAAAGACAAGATTAATATGTTTTAATATATCTTAACTGATGGTATGCAGTATTAAGAGAATAAAAAATGTGAACAATTCGTTCGATTGAGAATAATTCGTAAGTTTTTTTTATATTTAAGAATATTTCATAGTTTAAGGAATATTTAGCTCAATTAGCATATGCTTTGAAATATTTTGGAAATTGTAAGAAAAATATTAATTTACTGCTAATTTTAATATTATTTAACTGTAATTTACATTTGAACTAATTCTAACTTATTAAACTATTATAGGTACCTATAATATAATATTATATTATAATAATGAATGATTAATCCTAAATCATAAATACGATAAACGAGCGCGTGATGAATGTTTTGTAGTTATTGTGTGTTCGTAACATACATAGGATAACCTTATACAATAAATACGATCTATCCCCTTGCGGCGGTGACCACCATATCAAAAACACCGGGCCGCAGCGGCGACGTCGTCCCACGCGCAAAAAAATTTCCTCCTCCCCCGCGTCATATTATTCGCTTACCCCTTTCACCGTACGCCCCCGCACTCACGCACACGCGCTGTCGACACACACGAGCTATACATTCGCATAAATAGTAGGCGGCGCGGGCACGTGATTGTCCAGCCGCCGGTCCATCCCGTACGCAGGATCCACACCCCCGCGCTGTACGGGTTATTATGGATAGAACGCGTGCCCCATTGTGCGCGGTTCGCATGCACACGCGAGTTGAAATTACAGACGGGATGATAAAAAAACGCACAACTCACGGGGGCCACCCGCACTACGTATATATATTATATAAGTATAATGAAATATAATAAGCGAATCCGACCTGCTTCGACTCTGCTGCTGCAGTCAAAGTGTTTTTTATTTCTATCATTGTCGCCACACGCTCGTCCACCTGACCCCGCGATTTGTTTTTGCTATTTCATCTTTACCCTTTTCACTGTGTTTGACTACGTGAAAGCTAGTTATCTACGTACAATTCGTGAATATTTTTATACACACATACGAGTATGTACATACACACAACATTAATATGTATGCACGACTCACTATAATATATAAGTATCTATACATATATACACATACACTCCCTATGTCACCGCCATTTCAATGATATCGATTGACGTACCTACATAAATATATAATCTAATAGACGCACCTCCTCCGCCTTAACATTACCACTGTGCGTGTACGTGACGCCGAATAGGTTGTTATAATAGACCGGCCATCATGATGAATTAGTATTTTCTTGTTATTATTCGGCCAATCGTAAAATAATATTTTTATCACTAGAGATACTAAAATGATAAGTTCTGTCCACTATAGTCTAAAACCACTACAGTGGTTACCATCAATCGGTAATTACACGACGAGGCGTACCTATTATGAAGAAACTATGCGTTCGCATAAATAGCAAGTTAGACGCGGTTTGTGTGGCATGAGGTTTTATATCAACACAATTCGGGAATACAATATACATAGGGCGGGTTGCATAAAGAACAGTCTGTAAATTTGTTACCAGCCCTGTAATTTACTGGCTCTATAAGGTTTTTAATGATTGTGTAAACTATTCTCGGGTTGCATAAAGAAATATAAAATTATTAATAACCGTGGTTACCAAATAAATTAAACCATATTAAACCAAAAAATTGTGCGTAACCGCGTAGGTATATTAACTTAAAAATATTTTTTATTCTTTAATAATCGCAAAAACTAAAAAATATATAATATAAATTGAATATTGATAATCTTTGATAGTAAAACTTGTTTAACTTATCATAATAATAATATTATATTATTTTAACCGATCTGTAATTAGTTACAGAGCCCAAATCGGATCTGCAGTTTACAGGTCCGGTAGCCGATAATTTACAGAGCCGGTAACTTTACCGAGCGTTCAAGCAACACCTAATTTTATTTACAGATCCGTTAACGTACTTACAGATCTGTAAGTAGTTACAGGACGTTTATGCAACCCGCCCATAATAGTACAACGACCGTTCGTAATGTTATTAAGAAAATTAATACTAATGATGTTTAGAATGCAAGTTTCGTTGAATTATTTATACATTAAGTATCGTATTTCCACAGATATATTTGTTTGTCATTATTAAAACAAATTAATAATTATACAGAAAACCATTTTTATAGGAAATAGTCAAGTATATAATATGTATATTGTATTAAATATATAGTATATTTAGTAAGAATAAATAATATATAAACAAAGTTGAAATTATTTTACTTGCATTACTATACTATCTCGATTAATGGCGTTATGAATGGTTAAAATACAACTGGGAAAGAAAATTACAAAATGTACAAATTTAAGTTTACCCAAGTTAACAATACTCAACCATACAATACATGTAGTTCTTCTTGAATATAGTAGGATCGAATTAAATGATAATGAGTTAAATTAAAAATCTTTTACTCAATGGCATTATCAATTTATTTTATATATTAATTAGTCATAACCATTTTGGAGCAAATTGTATATCATTGTGAACATTATACAGGTGTGTGCAAGTTTGTTGTTTATTATTTTTTTAGATTCTTAAATGTATTATCACATTAAAATAATATAAATTAAATAAACATATCAAGACAAAGAATTAAAACATAAACTATGAAAAATAAAAAATGATCAGTATGGTAAATAATAATCATTAACGATTATAATTTTGAAAGATGTTTTTTAGCATTGGCAACTAAGGCCATTAGCATTTTTGTAGCGAGTAATGGCTGGTTAAATTTTGAGAAATAATAATCGTTATACATGAATCGATCGTGTATTTTGTATAAATAGTGCTACAACAGATTATAATATCTATCTAATATGATATGACATTTTATGAGTTCTTTAAAGGATAATTAATTGTTTATATTCCATCCAGTGAAAAATATTTTTATTACAATACCCATCAGCGCAACTAGATAACAAGGGGGAGCTTAAGCTCCAGGTTTTTGTGACATAATGGGACCTAACTTTTTAAACAATTGTTTATGGTGCTAATTTTGACTCAGGAGGTGCTTAAGACCCAAAGCGGGATCTTAATTGAGCAAATGGAGTCACCTATGTGAAAATCAAGAATAATTGTTGATTGGTAAAATATTTTAATCATATTATATTATAGCAAGCAACAGGCTTGAACAAAACATGATTCTACTTTATGGACAAAAAGTCGTTAGTTTCGTGTCACAAGGAAGACATTAAACACCAAGATACAACCGAAAAAAATGAAAAACTGGATTTTTTATTAAAACGTGTATTATTCGACATGCGGTACAAGGACGAACGCCAACAACAACAATATACAGATGATATTTGTTTAGGAACAAACGGACAAAAAAATCAAAAATCAAAATTTGTTAAAAAACGATTTCTAAGAAAACATGCCAAGAATAAAAATACGCCCCACAAAATCGCGTAACAGCATGGGTGCAATACGAAGGTATGGAACTCTGCATTCCTTGAAATCCCCACAAAAAAAAAAATAGGTCACTGTATAAACCCACAGAAACGAGTTCTACCAACGACAGGGATACGCGAGTGCTTGTCGCGACAGCGACTCGAAGCGTCCAGCACACTTACGGTATCGAACGCAGGGCTAAGTTAGGTATATTAAAATGTTATAGTTTTCACGTATAACTCGAAATAGACGTAAATAAGGGCCATTAAAGAGAACGGTCGGGCGAAAGACTATATAATTTTATATTTTTTTACTGCCCACACTATTAAGTCGTGTGCATCATGTCGCATACACACGCGAACGTATAATATATAATGTATGCATAAAAAACTAAGAAAGTACAGCTGTAGCATTCTACTGCGTTTCATATATTACCCGCGTGTTATACATTATATATACCCGTTGCGAGTGCGTCAATTACGGTCGCGTTTCGAAATAGACTTCCGGTCATTGACCACTGCCGAAACGTGTATACCGCTCGCGAGTACGGTCAGAGCAGTACGCACGGGGAAACAGGTTGCCGGGAATCATGCGATGCAGCACACCACGTGACAAAAATTTGCTAACACGCAATTTTTTTTATCTCTGACGATTTGTGGGATGTAGTGACCAAGAAGGGAGTTGTCGGACGCGCGAAATTTTAAGTAATCCACACCTGTCAGGACGTAGTTAATTGCAGGAGAAACGAAGTTAAGTCACGGCGCATTGAATTGTACGGGGTTCGTTGAATCTTACTCCCCGTGTTTTGTTTTCACCCCAATTTCATATACGATTATTTCCGAGGAGGAAAAAACTGGCGTGTTGCCGCCATGTTACGCGGGGTGACAAGAACCCTAACTGCGAGTAAAAACCTCATTCATTTGTCCATCACGAGCCACGCACACGCAGCGGCAGTCCCCCTCATCGACTACTGTTGTTGCCGCCGCCACAACGGCCGCCATTGGTCTCGCCGCGATAGCGTCATGCGTGATAACCGCGAAGCGATCCCCTCTGCGACGGCGACAAAATTATTTAAAAAATTAAAACCTTATACTCGTCCATTCGATGACGCGAGATTGTTTCCATAGTACATTAGAAATATACAGCGATCTGCCGCACAAAGCTCTCGCCAAGTTGTACAACATGCGAAAAAGGTAATCGAATCTACAATAGCAAAGGTTCAGATGTTTATAATATATTAGTTTACCTTTGAACGGCCGGTTGTCTAGGTTGGAATTGAGAACTCGGTTGACCAAACGCGTAACCGTTGTAATCTTGAGTGTTACCCTGGTTGGCCTGCTGTTGACTCTGGTCCATGTCGTTCGGGGTCATAACTACGCAGTGCACCGGGTTCGAACTAAATACACATTCAATGTTACACACAACACAGCCAACAGTAAATTATTATAATATGTTATTACATGTTCTACTAAAGCTACAACAGTAGTATATTTTCAGTTATCACACACAACCCGCAGTATGATATAGCATATATATATACCACTATATTAAAATATTATGGTGCATTATTATTTAGTGCACGTGTCGTAGCGGCAATCGTCAACGCCTCCTGTCAGATGAGTTTGCTCGCGATTTCAACAACCGAAGTCATAACGACAGACATAACACGAGTGTATGAGTGTTTAATTGGTATAGTAGAAGTGTGCAGCTGCAAACTTCTATACTGGATAGTATAAGACACTACGAAACAAACTATATTATAATATTATACACTCTGGAAGATCGATAATCGATTTTTACGACTCTTTCCGGCCTACTGACGGTACTTGTTGGTTAGGTAGGCATCGTATTAGCGGCCGCGGAAGAGGATTTTACCGCGAGCGTACTCCACGTATATCGATCCCCGTTCGAACGCGGCGACGACTAATATAAACGCCCGACCGCCCGCGCGCCTCGCCCTGCCACCGACACATTACACGCGTACGATAAACTCGGCACGCCGCACACGCAGCCGGTCGCCGTCGTCGTCACGCGTTTGCCCTTCTCCTCCAACGCGACGCGTCCTCTACACGCACGCACACGCGAGGAATGTGCGGCGACGACTCTCCTCTGTTGTAGCCGGTTACAGTGTGTGTGCGCGTGTGAGTGTGTGTGTGCATCGCGCATATTATTATAGTGCACGGCAAGAGGTGTACAAACCGCGCAGTATTATTATTATATATACACCATGGTGGTGTCATCCAATATGCACAAGACGTTTGAGACTGCGCGTAAAAATGAATAATATTTTTACCTTACACGAGAGTTATAATAATGATATAGTATCGCGTACGCACGGCAGGTACGACGAGTCAGGGGAAGCGTTTTTGTTCCCCCTACCACCCTGACTTCACCTGCGAACGAAGCGCGCCGTTTCGTGATGGGGTGGAGACGATCGGAATGTCTCGGCGGCGTGAACGTCGTAAGCCACGTGTGGGAAATGTGACTTGTCGCGTGCGTAACGCGAAGGAAAACCGCCACCAAGGATAAATATTAAATACAATAATATTTTATCGAACTGGAGAATAGTGGACGACGACCAAAAATATATGTTTATTTTTTGTCATTTTTTTTTCTATACCCCCAAAAAATATGTTTAAAAAAAATGTTAACGGGCGACAATGGAACGTATTATTCTAATAATCTAGAACCAGACGGTTGCGTTAATGTATGAACATATTACTAAGTATATAGCAACGTCGGCGGGTAAACGTTTTCGAATCGATCAAAAGCGTTTACGCCGTCGACGCCAGTGAGCAAACAAAATATTAATAATAAAAATAAAAAAAACTACGTACTGTTGGCCGTGTAATATTTATACACCTAGGTAGCAGTTTTACATACACACAATCGAAGACGACGTCGACTATGACAGCGCGAAATGAAAATTATTATTGAGCTTCGTTTTTATTATATACTATTTGGAGTATATATATATATACGTTTTTATTCCGAATACGGCGACGGAGTTTTAACGAGAGGAACTCGAAACACCGATTATAACAAAACGCGCACAATTTCACTTAAACTAACAACGAAAAAACTTATTTTCAAAATATAATATTAGGAAAAAATATATAATATGTATGAGTCCGCAGTTAGGATATTATATTATAATATAATTATATTAGGTACTACACTACTAATATTGTTGTTAATAATAAGTTACGTTATTATATTATCTGGTCGCGAACGAAAACAACAGCAGACGGTACACAATAAATGTAAAAAATGTTGTTTCTTTAAATAATTTATATTTCTATGAAAATATAATAAATAAATGTACTTTTAATTGTATGATGTGATGGATTTTGGTCGGAGCGCACGGCGCAAAAACAACGTTACGGACGGACGGGCCGCGGTAGACAGAGAGGGAAAGAAAAAAAATATATAAAACTCGTCCGAACGTATAATATATATATATAAAACGCAGTGTGGCCAACTACGGCGGTGAGTAGTCGGCCACCGCCGCCACCGCCGTCGACGTCGTATGATGCCCCGAACGTAAACGTGTTTTTTCCTTCCTCTCTTTCTTCCTCTGCATTTTTTCTCTGTTTCATTTATTTTTTACTATGAAACTCACGCCATTCATTATCGGCGTATACTTTGAACGGGATAACATCGGACCATTTCGGGCACGTCGTACAAACCGTGGCCCGATTGCTAGCGGTGCGGGGGTTCAATCGGCACAGATACAACATAATATACCTATAATAATTATGGTATATTACTCTCCTAACTATATCATTATAATTAATAAATACGTGTACGACGTGTATATATAATAATGTATTATATGAAATTTTTATATTTAATAGCCTAAAGATATGTACAAGAAGTGTAGTTGCTTTTTTTTTAGAGGGAAGAGGTTTTTAAAAAATTCGAAAATCATGTAAGATAAGTAATTTTTTTTGTTACAGCGTTATACGCAATATGATATAACAATATAGTACGATATATTTATTCATTATAATATTATATCGGTGAACGTCACGGCAAAGCAATGGGTTTTGAGTATAGTATGTATTTTGTATTTGAAGAGCAAAACATTGCATTTAACTAGTTAAGAATTACTAGAGTTATACAACCGTCTATAAAACGGTGTTCCTCTACCGTGACATTTCTTTGACCTTCCATGCGCGCATTTGTTATTTATTTTTTATGACACTGGTTTCTCGCAAAACGCCGGCGACAACGCTTTCCCTTTGAACATTTCTCTCTGCGAGTCCGTTGCTCCTATTCTAAGATGATACGAAGAATAAACGAACGCGAATATACACGTATAAATAATAAATGTATATCCGAATGGGCTAATAGACCATAATTGCATATGTTTGTCGATAAAAATAATCGAATCGCCCCCGCCAGTCTCGTCCTTTACGAACAAAATATAAAATCCTAAGAGAGCGCTTGCGATTGAAGCTGCAGGGCGCCGCGACGGGAAGCATGCAGGGACGGGTTATATTTAGAAATTGCGAATGATACGATTTTTTTAACAGTAAATATTCACGATATTTCTAAGGATAGTCCCAAAGCTAGATTACCTGAACACTCCCTCAAAATAAAATAAAAAAAAATTCCCATTTATCAGGTCAGAAGACTTACAAAGCAAGACGATTAAATGTAGAATAATATATTATTATATGGTCTATAGAATGCGGTATTCTACACGGACACAATGAATACATTTCATGTACACCTACTATGATAAATGTACGAAAATACGAAATACCCTACCTATATTGTATACCGGTGTACAGGACAAGGGCAAACTAGTAACCTAACGTTTGATATACATAAAATATATGGTGACCAGGTGGGGAGGATGGTGATGGTGGTGTTTGTGCGCCGAGATAATAAATATTTCGTATATTTTGCAGGTCAGGATTTTCAAACTACCTGCAGGCTGCAGCAGAACGAGGCAAAAGACCTTGCGCCCGAATTACATCAACAGTAATATCGAGAATCAAACATCCCATCAAACCTTGCATTTAATATGTTCTTCCATATATTATACACTATAGACTATAGTACGGTATAGCCGTATAGGTACTATTACAATAAATTATTATAATAATTATTATATATATATGTGTGTGTGTGTGTGTGTGTGTGTGTGTGTGTGTGTGTGTGTGTGTGTGTGTGTGTGTGTGTGTGTGTGTGTGTTGTTGTTGTTGTTGTTGTTGTTGCTGTTGTTGTTAATATATATTTCAGAGGAAGTAGATTACATGCCGATAAATTCTCATTAAAACGTTGGAAACAAATGGGTCGAATTGAATCCAAATTTATAGCACATGGATAATGACCTCAATCGAAAAAGTATGAAAAAAATCCATACAATACAATGGCAATAGTGCGTTATATGTTATTACGCATCACTCGATTAGGTAATTAATAAACATTACTTTATACCTAATGTTCCGATAATACTATATATTGTAAATTACAGATGTGTATAATATTTAGGTGGGAAACAAATATCTGAAAGCGGCGTTCTGAGTCTAAATGTTATAAATTGAACAGGATTGCCATCTGTTTCCGGTGGAAAATTGTAAATGTTTAAAAGTATAGGTATACAAAACACAAAAATAATACTAATTTCATACGCAATTATTATAGTACTAAATTATTATGGCAATTAATCACCAAACATAAGAATTAAAAAGTACATTGTACAAAAAACACTTTTGTGAATATTACATCGATATATATATACAGTATACATAACAGTGGCGTAGACATGATTTCTGAAAGGGGGGGGGGATCAAAAAAAAAAACGACAACTAAATGGGAGGTGAAAATTGGAAAATCCCCCAACCTCTCAGAATTTTTTTCTAAGATACCTTATTGTTTAATGTTTATGGTATTCATGTTTAGCATGATTATTTAAAGTCTAATAAAATTAATAAAAAATAAATTTTAAATATTTATAATATTGGAAAATTCAAAATGTGTAAACAAAACTTTATAGACATATGTCATACATATTATATATATATAATATACTGTATATTGTTGTCTCTATAAATAATAAGATATTAAGCTATAATAAAGCATAATCGTAGTCGTCAATCGTCATCGACCATTTTGACCAAATAAATATTACTGTTTACTTTGCTAATTTGCTATAAATAAACGAAAATAAAATTATAATGGTATTCAGACTATTCAGTAATCAGTATATTGAAAAAACTGTCAAAATTCAATACCTCGATAGATCACAATTCACATATTTCACAATATGAAAAAATATTGCATTATAGTGCATACTACATAATGTAAGCAAAAACAAAAAATAAAGCTAATGGGAGGGATTTGACCCCCACGTCCCACCACTTGTCTACGCCACTGATGCATAATATACTATGTCTATAATTGCAGCGCATTTGGAAAATATTCATAAAATGACAAAATTAATTCAACTATAAACACAATTATAAACAACATAGGTAAGATACTTAATATATATTTAGAGCGTATAGCAAACATCTTTGGGTATACATACGGAAATTACTAACTCAGATTTGAATTACTTATCATTTCGGCAGCATTCAACTCTTTGAAAAAAATGATAATGTTCAATGTTGTATCGTATGCATATATATTTATGTAGATACTAGTGGGCTGACTACACGCGTGCGCGTACAAACACACACACACATGTACAATGTACATTCATTATACTGTAGTAAAGATGAGATGACACACGAGTCAAGTATTTTAATGAATATTCGTCATGTGTAGTTTATATATGTGTGCGTATCATATATATACAAATAATATATTCTCTTCTTGGGTCGTGTAAAAACGTCATATAAACATGTACCTACGTTGTATAAAAACGAGAATAGACACTTTAAACGTATCAGTTAATTCTAAGACATCGATACACGTTACATATTATATGTAGAGTTATTATTGTAGAGTAGACGCCGCTACCAGTTGGTATCATATATTAAAAATTGTACGTGGAAAATTATAAATTAAAACACTTTATTCGTTAAAAATGCGCAAAAGTCAAATCCTTCCAGAAGGGAAAAATATGAATAAAGTTATGAGAGAAGAACTTTAACTTCTAATAATTAAATACGTAATGATAAGATATTATTATTTAGTTGCAGGCTTACCAAATATGGCCTATACTAGATGAATATCATTGAACTTATATTTAATATGATTTAAGTTTGAACAATTTTTCTTGATTATTATCTGTAGGTATCAAGAATCATTTATAATTAAATATATAGTAATAATTAAATCAAATCAACTAATTTATAGATTTGAAGTTCTTACAAAAGCTGTATGATTGAATTTGCTTCAAATAATTAGGTACAGATACAGTTTTCATATAAATTCGATGCTAAATTATCGGCTACTATAAAAATATACAGTAATTTTATATTTTTTTTATTAAATACGATAAAATAGAAATTATGAGCCAGGCACACTATAAAATTCTATATTAGTCGACGAATGAATAGGCACTCAAGACTCAACGCATATAGAACAAGGAGAATGAGTGACATATTCAAACGTGTGACAAAATATAAAGTGTTTTATTAACATATAGATTATATTAACAAAACAATCTCAATAATCATGTAAATAATGTTTAGTGATGCACGTTAAATTAATGACTCTGTATAACAATAATAATATGCACGTAAGCGCACGGTATACGTAATATAATACGTATATACATACCTAGCCACCTATAGGTATATTATACTAAATGTATATCATTATTATACGAGTACGCAAAAAGTTGCAATGAATTAATAATATAAGTAAAACTAACATGAGTTCAAACGAAACAGTCATCGATTTCTTTTTTTTTTTTTAAGCCTAATTGAAATTAAAATAAATTTATTCCCATTAAGTTTTGAATCGTTTATCATACGCGGGCGCGCCGTCTCATGCGCCCTGCTCGATTCAACCCTCATGGAATATATTCAGGCCGTATATATATATATATCATATGCAAAGCACTCGTCATCGTACAACCCATCCGACGGATATGCACGGGGAATATATAATATATATATATATATATTATATATTATGTGTGTGTGTGAGTGTATACAGACGCGAAAAAAATGCCATATAATATAATACGGCCGGTAATGAAATCCGTTTCGTTCGCCATTTTGAGTGCGTATAATAATTGATGTTTTTTTCATTCTTTTTTATACGCGTAATGCACATTTTCACCGTGTACATTGTATGCGCATCGCATACATAGAAAATGGCGAATTTCAAATTAATTTTTTATTAAAATCAGTATAGGTAGGTATTACATAACATTATGAAAAACCATCTATTGAGGACGATAAACATACACAGCAAATACAGTATTAATTCATGAACAGACCAAAAACGTTGAGGGAGCCTGACAGCCTCAATTTAAAATCTTGCAATAGATAAGGATGTTCCCATTTGAAAAAAAATACATAATTAAGTTTTATTGTCAAAGGATGCTCTGAAAGTCTAACAATCTAATTGTTTGAAAATATAGACTTTCGGTGTATTTAAAAATTCCAAAAAACAAAATGTTATAATAAAAGAATTAAATGGTTGAGTATGGTTGGTAAATCAGCACGTATTGGTAAATCGAGTATAATTGAGTTTGTTTCTCAATATGTAATTTAATTTTAATCAATCAACTGTAAAATTACAGCGATTAGATAAAAATGTATTTATCACTCTGTTTATAGAACTATTTTAAAAATAGCGATGATCATGTTTCAATAAATTGTTAGGTAGTAATTTATAATAAATTGTGATAGGTACCATCGTTTTAATCATTATTATATTTATTAAAAACTTTATTGCAATTTCTCATTGAAACTTGCAATAACTATATATATAAAAAATAATATTTAATTAGCTCATTACAGCAATTTAAAATCTGGTACATACAATTATTCAATACAAATATATGCAGGTAAATGCAGGTAAATGCGGTGAAAACATGGTTAAGCAAATCTCTAAATTTGATTTATTGCTGTGAAGTGTAATCAATATTATTTTAAATATAATTCACAATAGACGATTATTAATTTATACTAACATTTATTTCAAATACAAAATTATATACATTATTAATTTTAAATGCTAATACCAAAATTAAGAGGCCGCCACACCCGCATGTGTTGTCTCCGACTTACAAACGCGTAACATAGCAAATTTGCGTTCAGCAGTTCACGTTTTACTCCGTTAGCTTAAAAATTAGAGTGAATATATCTATTATGAAACTTGATGGTAAGAACATTGTCTTTGTTTTTTTTTAAATATTCCGTTTGTAAATGAGTTATGCGCGTATAATAAATTGTAAAATAAAAATACTCATAACTTGCTTAAAAACTGAATTATCGTAAAAATACCTCCAACGAAACACAGATAATGTTCTTACCATCTGTTTCATAATAGATCTATTTACTCTAATTTTTAAGCTAACAAAGTAAAACGTGAACTGCTGAGCGTAAATTTCCTATGTTACGCGTTTGTAAGACAACAAATACGGTTGTGGCGTCCTCTTATAAACTAAAATTATAAAAATTAATTATACCAAAAATAAAAAGGGAAAAATGTTATCGTCAATAGGTAAGTAATTTAAAATTATTTACTGCAGCAAATTATTGGAACGAGACATTTCTAGTTTAAGGACTATAAAGAAAATATTTTCTTAAGCTCTAATTGGAAAATCATGGAGTTATACCTAACTTTTAAACTCAGCAGTTAGTGTTTATTTGTAATTTACTATTTACATAGTGTAAACCACTTACACTATGTAAACTTCATTGCATATTAATTATTAATATACAGTACAAGAAATAACAACTTAATCATATATAATATAATAAACATAAACAAATATAAATTAATACATAAAATAAGTAAATACATATATGAGGATAAAGCATAATGTGCTTTCAAATTACTGATGATCGACCTTAGATTATTTTAGACCTACATTTTTTTAAGGTTTAATGACAAATTGAATCGAATAAATATATCTTTTCCTTAGAATCCCGGAGATCGCCAACCCATAAGTATAATAAAAATAACATACCTGTAGCTACTATATACGTCCATAAATTTAAAAACAAAATACGCTCCAAAAACTACCACGAATTGAGTGAGAATAAACATTATGTAGGTATATATAATAGTGGTTGGATATAGCAAACTATTTTTGTTAAGATAATATCGTGATTCACGGTTATCAACTAAATGACAGAATACAGATCGTTGGCTAATTTATCGAAGATTAATATAGGTATACCTATCATGCTTTTTTAAGCAGATTGTCAATATTTTAGTGTTTCTTTTACATTATTGACATTAAACCGAATAAATTGTACACAAGCATATCTCAAGTACGCGAAATACGCATATCTAATTATTATTTATAATTTAATTTTTGTCATTAGAAAAAGTCAATTGTCAATATTAATGTTTAGTCAAACTGGCAAATTTCTAGTTGTTCTTCTTCTGTGGTAGAGCGTATATATTATTATTTTGATAAATATATATAATAATAACATCATATTAAAATAGCAAGATATGTAACATCGAACTATACGGAGATAATAATATACATTATAGGTACATATTATAATAATATAATTTAAACATCTGCAGGTCGGGACCGCGTGAGAATATAAAAGACGCAATCGTTCGGGAATTACATACGTAAACGAACTGTCTATATGTGCGTGCAGTGTACTCAGGTATACAGTATATATTATATATACTTTGTAGATATATACATAAATGCACACACACACACACTATTGCAGTGTATAATATAATATTATTGTTATATAGGTATATAATAATCGCGGCGGATAATGTGTAAAAAAAAAACCGTTAAAAAAACTATACAAACGCGTCAAAACACTGGATATAGGAATCGCGGTTGTCTTCTTGGTAGACGAAACGGCTGTTTGAAACGGAAAAAATAAACAACCGGGAAAAGGCTCGTGCGTTTCGTCACACTTGGAAAGATACATAATAATAATATCATCGTCGCACTATCCCGTCCGCGCACGTACCCATATTATTATTACGTAGGTACCAACAACGGTCACTACTGCGATGCACGTGCAAAGAAAAAGAGCATCAACCACTTTTAAATTGCGAAGTGTGTGCCCCCCGCACAATATTATCGGAGCGGAGCGTCCAATACCGGTTCGGTATTTATGATTCTTTTTTCCTTGCCCAAAATCCAACCACCACCAGTTTTGTCGTGTCCTTCGTACGCTATGATAATATACTATATATAATTATTAATATATTATACGGCCACCCCCGCGATTGTCCTGCGCCCCTGTATAAAGCCCCGCGCACACGTCATATTATACACATCGTCATACAATATAATGGCCAAGGATTTCCGCACCCCCGCGGTCCCCTCAAGTATACGCGGCCGGCACGTTCTCGGCCGCCCCCGCTACGTCCCGTCCGGCTCGAGCCCGACCGGTCGGCTCGTACGTATACGAACGCCACCACCGCCACCCACGCACGTACCACGAATTACGGGGTCGGCTAGCGCGAACAATGCGGCAAAAATATAAAACACATTCGCGACGGGACACAATGGCCGCACTGGCTGCACACGTACAAATTATTATTACAATACAAACGACGACGTTATTATATAATATAATATATAATAAATAAAAATAATATATAATATAATATTATTGTAATGATTTACCGCGAATTAATGCATATATATATATATATATAGAATAAGTCGTATAAATGGCGGCGCGAGCGACTCGAAAGGGGTAAACCGGAGGCCGACGGTTTTTCGCACTACGAGCAAAAAATAAAATGGCGATCTCGCACCACTATACGGCGTACGCACGAATGCGATTTTATTTGGTAGAAAAAAGTGACGGCGACCCACGGGCCGCGGTATAATAGGTATATAATATTATTATATTATACAGCTGCTCTGCAGGATATCATACTATTTTAAACAGTTACGTGCAAACTTCACCGCTTAAACACGATGTATTAGATTAAATTAGGTAGACATTGCTGCAGTGGATCATCTTAACATATTATATCAGACTGCAGGGATCAAAGTGGTCTACTCGACCGCAAAACCTTTTGCACGTCCACGCCACACCAAACCGTAATGAGCACACCACGGCCGAACTTTTAATAATTTTAATATATTAATTATTCATGATTGTAGGATATTATATTATGTTATGCATATTATACTGCAACAGTTTAAGTGCGCGCGATCAACTGCTATAACGGCGACAGCAGCCCGTTGACCATGGTCTCCCGCTATTTTTGCCAAGTTAACGTTCCCCTCCGGTGGGAACGTACCCGTTCTAAAAAGATCGAAATTCACTATTCTGTTCCACCAATACATAAATAATATTTATAAATACCATGTTGTGAGTACATTTTGACAAGGTATTGCAAATAGCTCACGAGCTATATTATGTAAATGTACGGCATTATTTTTTTTACGATACGGACTACGCAACTTATACATTTGTATGATACGTATAAGGTTTAAATGTCGTAATTTATGCTTTAAAGGTTTATGTCTAGCGGTCGCACGCATAAATATCGAAGGAAATCGCGCGTGAAAATTTCAACGGGCGTGTGGACAACGACAAATGTTTTATTATGAACGCAGCGGCTGTATATTAAAATATTATAGATACACGACAGTAAATATTATAATAATTATATTCGTTGTACCAACCTATGGTTTTGGCGCGGTAGGTCCTGTCATGGCTCTACACCAGG